>NC_081405.1:343741734-344041734 GCF_030272615.1 Cryptomeria japonica | reverse complement strand
TTTTATTATCATTGTTGATGACCTTGAAAAGTTTTAGCACTGTTCTTATATTGGTTTCCTCTTATGATCACAGTCAAAATATTCTTGACATTTACTGTCTTAACACTTGAACACATACCTTGCAAACTAATATTATTTTTCCTTCATATATTTGATTTGTACTATATCCTAGCATTGCACTTTGACACTTTTCCATCACTTTCTCACAATCACATAACACAGTCCATCTTGACTACATTTTGAATTATACAAATCCTCTCAAGTTGTGACTACTCTGGCATTCATTGTCCTTTGATCTTGGTTGATCATTCATACCATGCCACTATGTTTATGTTGCTCATTTTATGTTCAAACATGTATGTGAAATAGCACATCATGCATTTGTCTGAGCCTTGGGGCTGTGACCATATTGCCATCTATAATAACACTTGTAATGAGAAGTGGTTTTCTTATGTCGACATGCTGGGCTCAACCCTTGTGGGAGCCATATTTTACCCCACATGCTATAATTGATAGACTAGAAACATTACTTTTCTTGTATCTGCACATGAAGCAAACAAGTTAGACAAAACAATGCATATATGATTTCTTGCTGATGATTTGATGTAATATTTGTCTCCTAGACTAATGAGATATTAGTTGTTGTGATGCACATGAGGGATAGGTTATGTATATATAGATGCAAATGCAGATAGCAAATGGTGACTCTCATTGCTCTAATACATTTTCTTCTCAAATACAGGTACAAGACAACAAGGAGGGACAACTAAATGCGTGAATGGAAAAGGGCCGTAGATGCTATAGGACAACTCAAGGAAGGCTCGTCATTCAGGCAATGACAAGTCACCCTTCCCTATTTTGCATTTTTATTTACATTTGCATCTGCAAGTATATAGTTTGTTACTCATCTGCACCACTAGTTAGTCTCACGGCTTGTGTGAGACATTGTACATTCATTTTTAATAAAGATTACCATTTTTTTAGAAAAAATGTGTAGTCTCATACTGTTCTAAATTTGAAATCATGGAAATGTAATCTTATCTTTCTCTTTTCATGCACAAGAATGTAATAATAGAAAAATAAATATGTACCTTTTTGTATGTTAAAACACTAAAGCTCTACTTGATTGAGCTTATTAGAAAAAATAGATAACACTTGCAAATGTGTAATATTCCATTCTAAAGCCATCTTGATTCCTGTTACTAAGGCCTCATATTCTGCCATATTATTTGTTCAAGGGAAAGTTAGTTTATATGCTTTTGGGATAGTGTGACCTTGAGGTGTGATAAATAGAAAGCCTGCCCCTGATCCATGCTGTGTGTAAGAACCATCAAAATACAATTGCCATGTTTGCTTAGTGACTGCGAGAATGTCAACATCTGGAAATTCAACATGTATTGGATGATCATCCTTAAGTGGTGCCTTTCCTAATTGGTCAACAATCACTTGTCCTTTTATAGCTTTTTATCAGTATATTCAATGTCAAACTCACTCAGGATCATTACCCATTTTGCCAATCTACCTGTTAATGTTGCCTTGCTAAGAAGATATTTCAATTGATCAATTTTGGCTATTAGCTTCACTGAATGGGTTAGCATATAGTGTCTCAGTTTCTGGGATATGAACACTACTGCTAAGCATGCCTTCTCAATAGATGAGTAGTTGAGATCATATCCGACTAAGGTCCTGCTGATGTAGTAAATAGCTCACTCTTTCCCTTCATGATCCAATTGTGCTAACAGAGCTCCTAATGATACATCAGTGGTTGATATATAAAGCAGTAATGGCTTGCCTTCAATCAGTGACATTAGAGTAGGTGGGTTCATCAAATATACCTTTATTGCATGAAAATCTTATTCATAGGTGTCATTACATTTGAATGGAACATTTTTATGCAGCAGATGCGTGAAAGGATGACATCTATTAGCTAGTTGGGATATGAACCTTCTAATGGATTGAAGTCTCCCTTGAAGTGATCTTAATTGACTGATGTTTTTGGGTGATTCCATTTCCATGATTGCTTTAACTTTGTGTGGATCTACTTCAATACCTCGTGCTGAAACAATGTATCCCAAAAGTATACCAGATGTGACACCAAATGCACATTTCTTTGCATTCAACCTTAGTTTATATTTCTCCATGCGGTCAAAGATATTTGCTAGGATTTCTAGATGCACTTCTCTAGTATGTGACTTAGCCAATAGTTCATCAACATAATCTTCCATGAAGGTATGCATCATATCATGAAAAATTGTCATCATTTCCCTTTGGTAGGTAGATCTTGCATTCTTGAGTCCAAAAGGCATTACATTCCAATAGAAAGTACCCCATGGGCATGTGAAGGTCATCTTCTCTTGATCTTCTAGTGCTATTTTGATTTGATTGTAGCTGAGAAACCATCCATAAGCGAAAACATTTCGTGTCCAGCTGTCAAATCCATAATGATATGTATATTTGGTAAAGGAAAAATCATCTTTAGGACATGTCTTATTGAGATCTTTGAAATTTGTGCATACTTTGATACTTTTGTCTGGCTTCGAAATAGGGACTATATTGGATACCCATTTTGGATATGCTACTGGTCTGATAAATCCCACGTCTAGCAATTTCTTTAATTCTTCTTTGACCAATATGTCTATATGAGGATGCATCTTTCTTATCTTTTGCTTTACTGGTTTTACTCCGAGAGAAACATTTAAGTGATGCATGATGAGATCCAGATCTAATCCTGGCATATCTGCGTATGACCATACGAAATTGACTTGTCTTTCTTTGAAGAATGCCATATAGTCACGTTTCTCTTGTTCTGATAATGATGTCACTAGATGAAGAATCTTTGGCTGATTTGGTGTTCTAATGTTGAATTCTTTAGTTGGTTCAATGAGTATTAAAGATCTTTCCTAGAAATACTCAGGAAAGGTGTCAAATCTCCCATCCTCTGGCGCCTTGAGGAGGTTTTCACCATCGGATATGTCAATTCTTTTTATTTTTTCTTGATCTAATGTTGCCATTAATTGGTTTTTAGCATTGGACCTGATATTTATTTTTTTCTTTTCACTTTTGCGACTGAGAGATTTGACACCCCCTTGAGTAGAAGATGCGTTACCAAATTCACTGGTGGAAGTTGTTTTAGGTTCGACTGCGTTGAGCTATAAGGAAATGGCATGATCATCAGGGAAGGTTTCTATCTCAATGGGTCCTTCATTGTCCCAATCAATAAGCTTAGGATACACTAATGGCAAGGGGTCATCCGATTCTTGCGTGTCCAAAGCAGTAAGGGTCATGATAGAGATATCTAAATCTTCAATGACTATTTCTAAGTCTAAGATATTACTTTCCTCAGAATGACCTTCATCAAGTAGTTCCTGATCGTCTTCACTAGAGTCAACATTGATATATTTTAGTTCTTATTTGAGTGTTCTATACCCTGTCATTTTCCCTACATACGAGTGGAATATATCGACGCCTACATCTTTTGTATAACATGACTCTTTAGAAGAATCTTCAGATTGGTAAGAATCCCATTCCCACTCATTGTAATCTGTTTCACTAGAAGCTTGTAATCTAAAAACTTGCTCATAAAGGTTATTAGTAGCTTCTTCTCTCTTTTTAGCAAGTTCCTCAGCTTCTTTTTGCTACCTGCGAGCCGCTTCTTGTTTTTGTTTGTGGATAGCTTCCTCTTGCTGTTTACGTGCAACTTCTTCTTCTCTTTGAATGGACCGTTCTTCTTGTTGTCGTTCATATTCTTGCTCTTATTGACTGTGAGATGATGCTTCTTGTTGTGGATCTATAGTATTCTACCCATAACCTAATCCTGATTTATCCTTAGGAAGTTGTGAAGGAGGTTGTATTGGTTCTGAAATACCTTCTTTTCTTTTGCCCACAAGACCACTGCCACCGTATCCCATCTTTCACATGATATCACATCCTTTTCCATATTGCTCTACTAGGATACAAACATTATTGAATTCTGGTTGGGATTCTGGCTCATCTTTGTATAACCATTGCAAAACATCCTTGTCATCGGTCTCTTTAGCTAAGGTACCAACTTTGACAAATGATCCATCTAGGATTTTACTTGGTTCTGAGATAGGTTGTTGTTTTGAACTTGACGGTTTGCCATAGGATCTCGAAGAGATTGATAGGTTTGGTAGTGAATATTCCCCTGACCCTTTTTCTTTCAATTGCATCTTTTTCTCAAAGCTTGATAAGATTGAAACAAATGTCTTTTCCTTAGGTGGTGTATTAGAAGATGATGTTTCTTTATTATGCGGAACAATGATTTCTTGAACTGGCTTCAGGTTACTGCAATATTAAAATTGGTTTGAATCTACTAGAATGGTGATCTCTTGTCCATCATACAAAAATTCGAGGCACTGATGGTAAGTTGAAGGGATAGATTGCATGTCATGGATCCATGGTCTACCTAGAAGTATGTTATAAGACAAATTAATGTCCAACACTTGACATATTGTATCCTTTTGCGCAGGCGCAACTCTGATTGGCAACACTACAACCCTTTTGGAGGAACACTCTTCTTCATCATAGGCTTCAATTGTTAGCTTTTTGCGAGGATCAACTGCATCTTCAGAATAACCTAATGCACAGACAAGAGTTAATGAACAAATATTTAGGCCAACTCCTCCATCTATTAAGACACATTTTACATTGGTTTTGTGAATTAATACTTTGATATGCAAAGGAGCATTATGCGGATGTTGTAGGGACATGCAATCATCTTTTGTAAAGGATAAGCAATGAGGTGCTATAAGATGTCCCACCATGGTTTGAAATTGATCAATACCCAAGTCTTTGGAGATCGTGGTATCTACTAGAGCCTTTTCTAGGATCTCTTTATGCGTGGGTGATATTTTTAGAAGTTCCTATATTGAGATTTGTGCAGGGGTCTTTTGTAATTGATCCACTATGTTGTATTGCCTAGAAGTAGAAGGTGTGTTGGTTGTGGGTCTCAGTAAAGGGACCTCAGCTTTACTGCATGTAATAGCATGTGCTGGTTTTGTTGGGGATCTTTCTTTGACTACAATGACATTGAACACTGATGCCCTGCAAAAAGGACAAGGTTAGGATAAACAAACACCTGAACAAGAAACAACAAGAGTCGATTGTTAGATGTTAGAAAATCATAAATTAAAAACTATCCTAAGCAAGCATATCAAGAAAGAAACTACTAAGCAAAAAGAAAGCTTAAGGAATCTACAAAAAGCAACTAAGCTCCTCCAAATGCTCTCTACCATGCTGGTAGTTTCTCCTTCCTTGTTCCTCTCCTCTCCAAGTTCCAAAATAGTGTAGCTCTCAGGAGCTTTTTGCACTATGGATGCTTATGGAGATTCAAGATTAAAGTATTTGCTCTAAATATGAATGAAAAGCTAATACTAGATGCTATAGATACTAAGATGATTTGTTTTAAACCAAAATGACAATTATATGAGTTTATTATGCTAAAATGCTCTCTAAAATTCACTATAGGTTAAATGCATACAAGTTTTCAGGATCTAGATTATGAAGAAATGGGCTCTATTTATAGGAAAAATGGAGCAATGGATGGTTGAGATTGAGTAATCTCAACAAGGGTCAGGATTGAATGTTTTGAGATCTATGTGAGGGCTTTCAACCCAATCCTAGGATGACAAGTGTCAACATGAGAGAGGTTGAGAGGAGAGGGAAGAAGCATTAAATGCTTGACATGACCTGAAGGTTAACTTGGAAGTTAAGGTCAAGGTTAGTTGAATGGATAAATTCTTTATTCAAAGAATAAAGATTTTATCCAATGGATAAACTCTTGTGCAAAGGCAAAAGGGATAACCATGGTCAAAGCAATAAATGCTTGAGGAGACACATGAGTGCAAGTTGAAATAACCATTAATGGTCATGTAAGAGCCATTAGTGGTTTTGGAAGACTTTAGAGGTTAAATTGTTGAACACACAAAGCAATAAATGTTTTTCAAAGACTTTGAAGTCTTTGAGAAGTGACTCCAAGTTGCTTAGGAATCTGACAATAATTAGGGGATGGATTAGGCTAATTAGGAAGGGGTTAGAAGAATCTAGAAGGGGGTTAGGATTGCAAGTGGGTTTGGTGGGTGAGGGAAAATGAGATTTTAATTAAAATAAAATTAATTTATTTCAACTTGTGGTGGCAACTTGCATTTGTAGGAAAATGCAAGTGGGGGGGATTTATGATTTAAATAAATGTTTTATTTAATTTATTTAAAAGAGGAAAGAGGATTAAATGAAATAACTATGATTTATTTATTTAATTGATTGTGAATTTGGTTGAATAAATGAATTAAAATAAATTGAATAATTTATTTAATTAATAGGAGAATGTTTGAAGATGAATTAATTAAATATTAATTTAATTAACTGATGGTTAGTGGATTTTTAATCAAATAAATAGCAAATATTCATTTAATTAAATTGGACAGATTTATGTGACTACATTTGCCCCTCTTTGAGACAGTGTGGTTTATCGCGTTGTTTCAAAGAAAGAAAAATAGGTGTGAAAAAATGCCTCATAAAATGTAGATTTAATGGGTGGTATGCCCCCTCGAGAGATGGGTCAAAAAATTTCAAAAAATCGAGCGATCTCTTGAAAAATAGTGAAAATTGGCAGGGTGATAAAAGAGAAGAAGTTAGCAATGCGGGTGAAAAATAGAAGAAATCGGAAGTAAAATGGAGAAATGGGAGGCTCGGGAAGTTCATGGGGACCACGACGGTGAGCGGGGGAAAGTTATGGTGACGACAAAGGGTTTAAATGGGGAGAAAGGGGTGAAAACATGATCATTTGTTACCACGACCAGTTCGAAACCAGAGCTCTGATAGTGATGTTTTTAGTGGAGTGAGCAGCAGTCAGGATGCTGGTACCTATTGCAGAGCACCGTTTCGGGCGAATCCATCGATTCCATCGGCTAGACGACTATAGATCAATGGTACACAAATTTGAAATTTGAAATTTTACACATTTTTGTCATGCTTTTTGCTAAGTCCAAGTTGAGTCAGGACAATAGCGTTGAAACTATGTTTTGGCGCTTTTGTCCAATTAACTAGCGCTTTTGTGTCGCAATGGCACTATTGTGTTGTTGTTTGAGCACTATTGAAAATATTAGCGCTAGTGTGTGCATGTTTAAGAACTATTATTTGTTTAGCGCTATTGAGGGGTCAATTGAGCGCTTTTGTCTTTAAGCAGTGCTATTGCATAGGTCTTGTAGCACTTTTGCAATTTTAGTGCTTTTGTAGGGTTGATTAAGCGCTTTTGTGAGGGGTTTAGCACTATTGTTAGGGGTTTAATACTTTTTCTTAGGAAAATAGATGCCCCAGTTTGTGTGAACAAAAATCTCCCGATGCCAATAATGGATGAAAACGGGATGGAAAGTGAGAGTTGTTTTGAACTATAACAGCCCTGATGAGACGTAGGTCATTAGGATAAATGTCCGTTGAAGTCTAGGTGTGCCATGATTGCTTACCTGTTGAGACCCGAAGATACTTGATCAAAGTATCTATTGATAGTCTAGGTTTAAACGTAAGAAAGTTTGAAAACAAAACAACTGATGATGATTGATTGATGCTCGTGTGCAAGAGGATCTACGCGTGTTATAGTTACGCAAGAGACATCCAGTGACACAGGGGTTACAGGATCGGTTGACAGAGGCCAAGATTGATTGCATTGCATCGACTGGGCTATATGATGTGATGCATATGCCCGTGATTTAGATGAATCACGGTTTGATTACAGCCTTGGCAGAGCACTGACACAGTGAGACGTGCATGTTTCACCTAGCACAGGGGGAGATGACAGTGACTTTGGAGGATGTGTGGCGTATCCTTCATATTCCCATTCGGGGTGAGCTAGTCACATATGACAGAGCATGGGGGACTCTAGCAGTGTAGCGATTCTTTGATGAGGACATGTTCATTGATGATGGCTCCATAGCTTGGGAGGACATCGCGACGTTGTATGAGCCATTGCCCATAGTTTTATCTAGGATCGTGGGAGGGCTACCGTGTCCTAATAGGCGCTCGCATGGTCTGGCTGTTGAATGGGGATAGGTTATAGAGCAGATGATGATAGAGGGGACCTGATTTGCCTGGGGATCGTGCGTGTTAGCGCACATGTATCAGGAGCTGCATGAGGTAGCATACCGTAGGAGAGGCTCGTTGGCAGTAGTAGTGATGCTGCTGCACATTTGGGCATGGGAGCACTTATCGGTGACTCGACCAGTGAGTCTTAGATTTCAGGCTATTGATCAGCCTTATATGTTCATGTATAGTGGCATGATGAGTCAGCCCCACCTGGGGAAGTTAGAGTGGTGGCGGCGAGCGTTGGATGATCTTGATGCGGTGATCTGGAGACCTTATCTAAAGAGTGAGCTCTGGGAGGATGATGCGGAGGCCTTTCCGTATGTATTTATGACCTGATTCCTGATTGGGCAGATATCCTACGATGTAGAGAGACAGGTGCTAGGCAAGGTTCTGCGACAGTTTGGACGACAGCAGGGACTGCCGAGGGGATTAGGAGAGTACGCCAGAGTGGTGTGAGAGAGATATGCATGGGGGTCAGTAATTCTATATGATCAAACATTGGCGGAGTTCCAGATGTTTCAGGAAAGGCCATGGGATATACGGTGGAGGGTGGTGGATGCTGGGGTGTTAGATGAGTTTACACAGTATATGGTAGCTCATCCGATTCTGTGGATATCCGATCCAACAGAGCCGATTCCTGCTTTTGAGGATGAGAGGGGATGGAGACAAAGGAGGGGAGGAAGTCAAGGACTGATAGTAGGTGGAGGAGGGAGAGGAGATGGTGGAGGTGGAGGAGGAGACGGTGGAGGCGGGGGAGGAGGAGGAGGAGATGGTGGAGGTGGTGGAGGTGGCGGATTAGGTGGCTTAGGTGGTCGAGTCTAGCAGAGAGGGAGAGGCGAATTGTCACTGCGGATATCTCAGGGGCCGTTGGTGCCAGGCAGAGTCAGATTAGGTGGCTGAGGTATGGAGAGGGAGATACCGATGGACAGAGGGGAGGGAGCCACTGGAGAGGCACTTATGGAGATAGGGGAGGGAGTGACTGGAGAGGGAGCTACAGGTGAGGCACCTATGGATATAGGAGAGGGAGTGGGTGGAGATATTTAGGAGCGACTGATAGTACTTTTGTAGTCTCAACTTATAGCAGCCGAGACACGGGTGAAGGATTTGGAGGTAGAGGTTGTAGCTAGAGATGTGCAGGTGGAGGATTTGGAGGAGGAGGTTGCAGCTAGGGATGTGTAGCTATTTGCACAAGAGTCAGAGCTGACTACAGTGCTGCAAGAGAGAGATTAGGCCGTGGATAGGTTAAGTTAGTTGCAAGTGAGAGTGAGGGTTTTGGAGGGAGCACAGGGACAGGGGCCATCTATAGAGGCATTGGCGAGGGAGGTACGAAGAGCATGTGATGAGGTGGCTTATTGACGGGGCCTATATGAGCAGGTGGTACCATCTAGTCAGCGGGCACTAAGCTATTCACAGATGCGACAGACCAGATCAGAGCGATCACAGAGGATGCAAAGCAGTGGGGGTGTGATGGGTCCTCTATGGAGGGATAGATTAGGGGATGCAGGAGCTAGTGGGGGTTTGATGGGTCCTCCACGGGGAGATAGATCAGGTGGTGCAGGGACTAGTCCTGGAGCAGGTGGCGATGGTGGTGCAACATCTGGTTAGAGTGGCATCTGAGAGAGCATTTTGCATATATGTATTTATATTGTTATTTTGGACTATGTCTTGGATGGCTTGTGGTAGTCGATTTTGTAGACTTCATTGTACTTTGATATAAATGAGGAGATCCCATATTTTGATGATATGCATTTGATATGTATGGATGTTATGCAGGATGGTGATTTTATGAGTTTATGCTTAGATGGATACGTGTATATGTATGCATTTATGAGATGATTATTATATGCATGTTTTTATGATGATTTATGATGATGGATACTAACATATGAATGCCGGTTTATACATGTGTGCATGTTTTGTTTGATGTAATGCTTTATGTATGTAATGCCATGATGATGATGTATGCTTATGATGATTTATGAATAGGATTTTAGTGCTTCATGTGTGATATATTTGTAATGATGAATGGAATGTTTTGAATGAATGATTATATGCATGTAAATGTATCTAGATGTTTTTAGATGAATGAAATATGGATAAACAAATGTAAAGTACAAATGTTTATATGACGATGTCTAAATGAATGCATACGTAGAATGGATATATAAAAATGGTATGAACCAATGTTTGAGACAAATGGTTTTATGATTCTAAATGCCTAAATATGATTAAGTAAAATGATAATGTGATGATAATGCAACCTATGGTTTAGTAACTGCACCTTAATGCAATTAAAAATGATAATGAATGCAATGTAAATGAATCCTAGAATGAGCATAATAAGACACTTAATAATGGATGAATGAATGCACTTTTTAACTAATGAATAGATAAAGAAATGGGTGCAATGATAAATGATAAAGGATAATAAAGGATAATGAAATGATAATTGATAATTGACACTAAATGAATGCATAGTAAATGGTTAATACAATCAGGTATAATTGATTTATATGAATGAATCTAAATATCTCGATTATGCAATGATGAGATGATATACATGTTTAATAAATGATAATGAACTATAATGATACGAAATGTACTTGATGTAAATGCAACTAAATGTAATGATGATGATATGATCGTGAGGAATGCAATGTATTTTTAGACTTTGCATGATGCATTGATGATGTATCAGAGTACTCGGTCACGATTGTATCCAAGACCAGCTTAATTTGCACATAGTTGCTCATTTTAACTTTGTTCATATTGGCATACAAAAAATCATACATATGAAAGAGTGAATGGATGGGCGATATGCAATGGAATGCAATATATATATAGGTGGGATGAAATGACGATCCATAGTGCTCTATTTTCATCATTGAGCTTTAAAATGTTGTAAGAAAATACAAGCATCTTGACATAATGATTCAAGATGACCAGAGTATTTCTTACATGGATTTGATATAGCAAGTTAATACAAACAACCTGATATAATGGGTCAAGTTGAACTGAGTATTGCTTGCGGAACAGACAAGGATCATCTTCGTTTATGCATGACTTGGATCATCCTCCTTGATCTTGGGCTGATCATATCCTAAGACAAGTTCATACCTTAATAAGAGACAAAAACCTTTATCCAAATTGGATGAGGAGGAACCAAAGAAGGAGCATTGTTCTGTAAGCAAACAATAGGTACATAAAGAATAAAGAATATGGATCCTTGGTAATGGTTCATGCTCATATGGTCGAGGTATATGCTGTAGTCAGCAAGCCGTAGTGATCTGTGACTGCATTTTGCATAAGATCATGTAGCTTAGTGAACTTCCCACGTAGACACCATTAGTACATGCCCTAGAACTTCATCGAAATAATGCACCGAAGATACACAAACAATGCTGTAGGATACTGATATTTATACAGAAATGAATTACTCACAAATCAACCAAGTATTTGATAGCTTAACACCTAATTTTCTTGTCAAAGAAAATGTCATTTTGTCTTTGTTTTGGTAAGGATGCATCCTTGTTGAAGACAATTTTGAGTGTTGATGTTGATTGTTTGGTATCTGCTCAGATGAGTATGTACAATGTGTTGCCATGTTTTTGATTGATTTTTGATGTTTTTTGATGTGTTTGGATTTTGGTGAGATAGTTTTGAATGTTTTTGGATTTTGATGATTGTTTTCCAATGTTTTTGGATTTTGTGAGATGATTTTGAATGAAGAACTTAATGAATCATGAAACAATGTAGAATCCACTTCCATCAATAGGTTAAGGGCATTGCCCCTAGTTTAGATATGACTATGAAAAAGTAGGACACAAGACACATGAAGTCATTTTCTTGATTGCAGATCAATAACAAGCCATGGTGTTGGACTGATGGATGTGTGTATGTAATGAATGTGATCGCAACAAGCTTGAAAGACAATGGAGCCATAGCCATTACAAGTGGCACCTGTTTGCCAGGTTTTCACCATCGCTTTTACCCAAGGTGCCACCAGAGTGGTTGTTCACCGTTTGGATGCATGATTTTTCTTTACTCTTTTGAATGTTTTTGTATTTTCTTCAAGACATTTATCTGAATGTTTTTGGATTGATTTTCTGGTATGTAGGGGAGCCTGATGCTTTGTGTAGCTTATGTATAAAACCATTTGAGGTGCATGATGTTGATCAGATCTGCTAGCAGTTCTCCTTCTGACGTAGCCAACTGATATGCCTCAGACCCAAATACAACAATGACAACATATGAGCGCAGCCAATTTGATTCAAACTTTCCTTGATGTTCTTGGTTGGGTTGGTTACAAGGATTTTCTCAAAGAACAAGATCACCTACCTCGAATGTATGAGGCTTAACTCGATGATTATAGGTTCTTCTCATGCGCTGTTGATAGGCCTTGAGGTGATTGTATGTAGCTTGTCGCTTCTCATCAAGTAGCTCTAAGTCTTGAAGCTGGGATACTCTGTATGCTTCATCATTGATGAGATTGTGAAAGGAAACCCATAGTGATGGTATCTCGACCTCAATAGGTAAAATAGCTTCTGCACCATAGACCAATGAGTAGGGAGTTGCACCTAAAGGGGTTCGAATGCTAGTTCGATAGACCCATAGTGCTGGATTCAATTGAACATGCCAATCACAACCGGAATCATTGACTATCTTTTTTAGGATCCTCAATATGTTTTTATTCGATGCTTCAGCCTGACCATTTCCTTGTGGGTAATAGGGAGTGGAAAAGTGGTGTTGGATGTGAAATTTCTCACAGAGTTCACGTACATCTTGATTCTTGAAAGGAAGACCGTTATCTGTGATGATGAACATGGGTACACCATACTGACAGATGATGTAATTGAGGATGAATGAGGCGATCTACTTGCCAGTAACTTGGGTAAGTGGAACAAATTTGATCCACTTTGTGAAATATTCGGTGGCAGTAATAATGAATTTATGGCCGTTGGATGTAGATGGATGAATTTTACCCATAAGGTCAAGGCCCCATTGACAAAAAGGCCATGGTGTTGTGATCAGTTACAATTCTTGTGCTAGTGCATGTATCAGGTCTCCATGAACTTGGCATTTCTTGCACTTTCTGACAAAGTAGTAGGAATCTTTTTCCATTGATGGCCAATAGTATCCAGTGCGCAGGAGTTTCTTGGCTAGTGACGAACCACTTGCATGAGTTCCATAGATTCCTTCACGTACCTCTTCCAAGGCCTTTGTTATCTCATCTTGTTTCAGACATCGAAGGAGAGTACCATCAAGACTGCGTCGGTATAGGGTTTTGGCAATAATGGTATATCGAGCAGTTTGGCAAATGAAGGTTTTACGTTGGTTATTCGATTGGTTAGGAGGAAGGGTGTGATCGCGGAGATAGGTGTAGAACTCACCGTACCATGGGGATTCAGAACCGATAAGGTGACATATCATCTTGGATTCGGGGATATCATAAGCGGGAATCCAAAGCTGTTCTACCAAGAACTTGTAGCGTGTTGAATTCTGTGGAAGATGTAAGAGAGATGCAATGGTAGCCATAGCGTCAGCAGCTTGATTTTGATCTCTGGGTATCTGCTGAAAGGTGATAGTAGTAAATGATACCTTTAATTTGTCCACCATTTGCTTGTATGGCATGAGTTTATCATCCTTGGTCTGATATTCATCTGTTGCTTGTTGAATGACCAGTTGGGAGTCGCCATAGACTTGTAGTTCTTGTAACTTCCATTGTATGGCTAGCCTGAGTCCTATGATCAAGGCCTCATACTCTACTATGTTATTGGTACATGGAAATGTGAGCCTGTAAGACTTCGGGATGCTGTCATCTTGAGGTGTGATAAACAGAATGCCTGCCCCCGAGCCATGCCTAGTGTACAAACCATCAAAGTATATTTTCCATGGTTGTGCTGTTGTGATCATGAATAGCCCTTCATCTGGAAAATTGAAAATGAGGGGATGATCACCTATGAGTGGTGCCTCGACCAACTGATCTGCAATGACTTGTCCTTTGATAGCCTTATGGTCCACATACTCAATGTCAAATTCACTAAGAATCATCACCCATTTGGCCAAGTAGCCTGTGAATACTGCTTTGCTGAGTAAGTATTTGAGTGGATTAATCTTCGCAATGAGCTGTAATTTGTGTGTCAATAGATAGTGCCTCAATTTAGTGGCTACCAAGATTACTGCTAGGCAAGCTCGCTTAATAGGTGTGTAATTGAGTTCATAGCCAACCAGTGTGCAAGAGATGTAGTAAACAACACACTCTTTCCCTTCTGCATTATGTTGTGCTAATAGTACACCCAATGTTGTGCTTGTTGCTGAGATATAGAGTAACAAGGGTTTGCTTGGATCTGGTGGGATTAGCAATGGTGTATTCATGAGATAGTCTTTAAGCATCTGGAATGCTTGCTGGCATCTGGTATCCCACTGAAAGTGGATGTTGTTGTGTAGCAGGTGTGTGAATGGGTGACACTTATCTGCCAGTTGTGCAATGAATCTTCAAATAGATTGTAGCCGTCCTTGTAATGTCCTTAGCTGACTGATGTTCTTTGGTGGTGGAATGTCCATGATTGCTTTGACCTTTGCTGGGTCGACCTCAATACCTTTGTTGGAGACAATGTATCCTAGAAGATTCCTGGAGGTTACTCCAAAGACACATTTTTTTGGGTTGAGTCGATCATGATATTGTTCTAGTCTATCAAAAATTTTATCTAATATGTTGAGATGCCCTTCTCTGGTGAGCGATTTTGCTAGTAAGTCATCAACATAATCTTCCATCATAGTATGCATCATGTCATGGAAGATGGTGGTCATTGCTCATTGATAGGTCACTCCTGCATTCTTGAGACTGAAAGGCATTACATTCCAGCAGTATGTGCCCCATGGACATGTGAAGGTTATCTTATGTTGATCCTTTGGTGCGATCTTTATTTGATTGTATCCTGAAAAGCCATCCATGAGTGAAAGCATGACATGTCTTGCTATTAGGTCCACTATGATGTCGATTTTTGGTAGGGGGAAGTCATCCGTAGGACATGCCTTATTCAGATCTCTGAAGTCAGTGCAAATACAGATGCCCCTATTTGGTTTGCCGACAGGCACAATATTGGATATCCAATCTGCATAATCAATTAGTCTAATGAAACCAACATCTAGGAGTTTCTTGAGTTCTGCTTTGACTAGTACTACAATCTAAGAATGCATCTTGTGAAGCTTCTGCTTGATAGGCTTGGCTCCTTTTGCTATTGTGAGGTGATGCATGACTAAATCTGGATCAAGACCAGGCATGTTTGCATATGACCATGCAAAGTTAATTTGGCACTTCTGGAAGAATTTGACAAACTTGGGTTGTTCCTCTGAAGTTAAAAGAGATGCCAGATGTATGAGGTGAGGAGTTTCAGGAGTCCCCACGTTGTATTCTTTGGTTTCTTCAATGAGAATCGTGGATCATTCCTGTTGTGTACTACAAGGAAGGATGTCAAACCTTTCATCCTTAGGCGTCTCAGAGAGGTTTTCACCGTTGGATATGCTCTTTCTTTTTACTTTTGTTGAATCAAACAGTGCCACGGTGTGGTTTTCACTAGAAGATCCATGTTTTATTGTTATATTTTTGTAGCTAAAAGGTTTGGCATCCACCCCAAAGTATGCTACACTATTAAGTTTTATGGTGAATCCAGCTTTGTGATCCCCGCTTGGTATGTTATCTCGTAATTCCAAAAAGTCGATAATCGCCTCATCGTTTTGGAAAAGGTCAAGACATGGGGGATTTGGTTGATTCCATTCAATGAGTTCAGGATGGATAATGGGCATTACTTCATCGATTAGGTTAAGTTCGTTAGATGTGTCAGTGAGGGTTAAGACATTATGGTGAAGGTCATTGATGGTACTCTCCTTGTCAGAATCAAGTGTAGGATGTGACGTAGGGTTTGTGGAAGATGTTTCCAGCTCAGGAACCCAAGAGGTCATTATCTGTGCTTCTCCGTAAACAGGGATGTCTTTGTGAGGTGGAGGTAGTGATGTGTCTTCCTCATCTGAAGTATTAAGTTGGATGGAATCAAATTCCCATTCATGTGAGTCAGTCTCTGAATCACTTTCTAGCATCCGATTACTATACCATACTGGGATGTCCTTTGTGTTAAATACTACAGGTGTGATGGGTTGATGTACATTTGTAGATGAAATGATTGGTGCTGCAGGAAGGATGATGGGGATCAATGAATCCGATACGGGGAGTATCGGTAGTGTTGACTCTGTTGCTTCTGCTAGAACTGCTGGTGTTGTAGATGCTGTTGCGGGTTTTGATGTAGTTACTGCTACTAATGGTGCTATTGATGTTAACTCTACTGCTGATGGGATCACTGGTTTGATTGGTGGGATGATTGGTCTTATAGGCGATTGGGCTGAGATTTTGAGCCTCGGTGGGGCAGTTGCGATGGTGTTTGATGCTTCTTTGATAATAAAAGGTGTCCTCTTTGCAATAGGCTGATATAGTGGTTTGCCAGGTTTTCCTTTGAATCTCAGTTTAGGAAAGATCTCCTTTTCAAAGCCCAGGCCTGTATTATCCTTGGGCTTTAATTTCGACAACAGTGATTCATGTCTTCCTTGTTTGCAAGGTCCCAAAGCACTCTGACCATCATAACCCATTCTTTGCATAATGAGGAGGCCTTTGCCATATTGATCCGTAGGAAATGTAGCTTGCAACATATCAGTGGTAATGGGATCTTTATAGATCCATTCCGCTAAGTCCTCATCCTTGGTTTCTTCTTCTTGACTCTTCCCAAGGATGAAAGGCATCAAAGAACATGCTGGCGTGATCAGTGGTTACTGAAGTAACTGCTGCGGTCTGGCATATGTTCTAGGAGAAGTGGGCATTTGTCCCACACAAAAGAGTTGACTCAAATTGTATTCCCCAGGACCTTCTTCTGCTATTTTCACCTTAAACTTTTCTTGCTTGGGTATAGTGGTGTTTGAAATGGCAAGAGAGGCTAGACTTATGTATGAGGTGGAGGAGATGGCTTCTCTATTGTTAGGAACGGTAATCTCTGGTTGATGACTGATGTTATGACAATATGTAAAGGGACAAGGTTAGGATAAACAAATGACGCTCTGCAAAAAGGACAAGGTTAGGATAAACAAACACCTGAACAAGAAACAACAAGAGTCGATTGTTAGATGTTAGAAAATCATAAATTAAAAACTATCCTAAGCAAGCATATCAAGAAAGAAACTACTAAGAAAAAAGAAAGCTTAAGGAATCTACAAAAAGCAACTAAGCTCCTCCAAATGCTCTCTACCATGCTGGTAGTTTCTCCTTCCTTGTTCCTCTCCTCTCCAAGTTCCAAAATAGTGTAGCTCTCAGCAACTTTTTGCACTATGGATGCTTATGGAGATTCAAGATTAAAGTATTTTCTCTAAATATGAATGAAAAGCTAATACTAGATGCTATAGATACTAAGATGATTTGTTTTAAACCAAAATGACAATTATATGAGTTTATTATGCTAAAATGCTCTCTAAAATTCACTATAGGTTAAATGCATACAAGTTTTCAAGATCTGGATTATGAAGAAATGGGCTCTATTTATAGGAAAAATGGAGCAATGGATGGTTGAGATTGAGTAATCTCAACAAGGGTCAGGATTGAATGTTTTGAGATCCATGTGAGGGCTTTCAACTCAATCCTAGGATGACAAGTGTCAACATGAGAGAGGTTGTGAGGAGAGGGAAGAAGCATTAAATGCTTGACATGACCTGAAGGTTAACTTGTTCAAGGTTAGTTGAATGGATAAATTCTTGTGCAAAGGCAAAAGGGATAACCATGGTCAAAGTCATAAATGCTTGAGGAGACACATGAGTGCAAGTTGAAATAACCATAAGTGGTTATGTAAGAGCCATTAATGGTCATGTAAGAGCTATTAGTGATTTTGGAAGACTTTAGAGGTTAAATTGTTGAACACATAAAGCAATAAATGCTTTTCAAAGACTTTGAAGTCTTTGAGAAGTGACTCCAAGTTGCTTAGGAATGTGACAATAATTAGGGGATGGATTAGACTAATTAGGAAGGGGTTAGAAGAATCTAGAAGGGGGTTAGGATTGCAAGTGGGTTTGGTGGGTGAAGGAAAATAAGATTTTAATTAAAATAAATTTTTATTTATTTCAACTTGTGGTGGCAACTTGCATTTGTAGGAAAATGCAAGTGGGGGGGATTTATGATTTAAATAAATGTTTTATTTAATTTATTTAAAAGAGGAAAGAGGATTAAATGAAATAACTATGATTTATTCATTTAATTGATTGTGAATTTGGTTGAATGAATGAATTAAAATAAATTGAATAATTTATTTAATTAATAGGAGAATGTTTGAAGATAAATTAATTAAATGTTAATTTAATTAACTGATGGCTAGTGGATTTTTAATCAAATAAATAACAAATATTCATTTAATTAAACTGGACAGATTTATGTGACCACAAACACATTATCATAAGTGTGAGCATAATTCACTTTCTCCTTGCCCTTGCTATCTCTAGTTGTCGATGTCTCACCATTCTCGTAGTTTGGTAGTGGAGTTTTAAATATTGTGTGTGATTCATTTGTTGTATGTCCATCTACCATTATTACCTTGTTATCTATCAAAATTTGAATGACATGCTTTAATCGTTGACAATCATTAGTCTGATGTCCTTTACTTCAATGATATTTGCAAAAATGATTGTCATTCCACCATGCAGGTTTCACCTTTGGTTCAAAATCCCTCACTTATGGTAATGCAATTAATTTATTTGCAAGAAGTGTTTTTAATGCTGATTCAAGTGGTTCACCAATAGGTGTAAATTTACTCCAAAAGTTGGTGAAGGGTAACCTTGGTTTATTATTATCCCGATTGGTTGTCGAGGTATGACTGGACAAGTTGAATATGGGATGCTTGGGTTTCACGACATTATCATCCACTATCCCATCGTTCACAATGTTTCTATTTCTATTCCAAAATTTTAGTTTATCGACATTATTATGAGTATTGTTGGAAAAATTATTCCCTTCTCTATGAAGCTTTAATACTCCTTTCTTGACCAAGGCTTCTTTGATTTTGATTCCATTCTCAACCATTTTATTAAAGCTTGGAGGATATTGCATTTTAAGTGCATAACTCATTTCGTCATTCAAGTTATCGATAAAAATTTCCATCTTTTCACTGTCAGGAATATGACGAGAATATCGTGCAAACAAACTTCTCCACCTTTGTAAGAATGTCATAAAAGGTTCCCCATTCTTTTGCTTTGTATTACATAGGTCAAGCATAGTAATCTCATGTTGAATGTTGTATTAATATTGAGAAACAAATTTATCCACCAATTATAAAAATGTTCTTATACCAGATGGTAACTTGGAAAACCACTCCATTGCTTGGCCACTCAAACTCTTGGGAAATAATCTCATCAAATAGGTGTCCTCGTGTGCGAACTCCATACTCATTGTCCAAAATTCCCTAATGCGATCTTGAGGATTAGTCTTACCATTGTATTTGTCATACTTAGGGATTTCACAATTAGGAGGAAATGGTATCGTATTTAGATTTCTGTCAAATGGATAAGGAGATATCTCTTGTAGAAAATATCTTCTTGTGATTCCCCCTTGCCAGTCTTGCACTTGTGTTTGGAGTGCTTGAATATGTTGAGTAAGAGCTAAAAGGGGATTATCAACATTGTTCCTCCCTTCACCATCTTGGTTATTTTGAATTCTTTTGTTGCGATGGTTATTCTGAATTCGTTCGTTATGAGTCTCATTTTGAGTTCATTCATTGCAAGTGTCACTTTGAGTTTGTTCATTGCGAGTATCACTTTGAGTTTGTTCATTGCGAGTATCACTTTGAGTTCGTTCATTATGAGTATCACTTTGAGTTTGTTCATTGTGAGTGTCACTTGTCTCCCCACTTTGTTTTATATCGGTGATATCAAAATTACTTGGTAGCTTGGCCCCTTGATGCCCTAACATGAGAAAATATCTTTCCTTATCTACTTCAATGATTCTTTCCAAGAATCTACCAAATTTTGGATCTTGTTGTGCTCCTTTGATTGTTTCTTCTGTTATTTCATAATCATCGTCATTGTTGTCAGTATTGGTGGATCTAAATTGATGATAAAAAGGATTCTCTTCATCCACTGTAAATGTTTGTCCTTATTTCTGCTGTTTCAGTCTCCTCTGATTTCTCGTGAAAACTGGCATACAAGTGATCTTATTGTTTTAAAAAAATTTGCTCTTCCAAAATGCTCCTCAATAAGTGATCAATTCTTGAGGTAAATAAGACAAGTTAATGCGACCACCTTGATTTAGACTTTGTGATAATGTAGATCTTTGTTGCATAGCACATGTTATCAAAGGTTCTTCGTCAAATTCATTTCCTCTACCACGCAAATAATTTTGATAACAATGTAAAAATATGCAATGTTTCAATAAGATTTTGCGATTTATGTAGAGAAATTTTCTCCTTTTTAAGATTACCTTGCAACTAAGTTTCTTCTTTTTCAATCGATATGAAATGGTCATCAAGTGTTTGAAAATTTACAAGTTTTTGATCTTGGTTTTGAGTGAAAAGTTTTGTTATGATATGACCAAGTCAAATAGGAAAGATGTATCCTATTTAGAGAACTAGGTCAATCTGATCTAGCGTTGTAGTTTTGTGATAAAGGATGATAGATCTTGATAAGAAATCGTGTCTGAAAGATTAGATTATCAAAGATGTTCGATTATGCACTTGAGAGATTTGGATCTTAAACTTGTTTGAGATGAATACTTGTGAGACCTATTGTGTTTAGTCTTAAATTTGACTTAACCAAGGGCAATTTTTGGAGTATTTGGCAAATAAGTGTTCTAAAATATGATGCTATGTTTTCAATTGAAAAAGCTACTTCTCAAACCTAAAGAGCAATTTCTCAAACCGGAAGAGCTACTCTGTTGACCAAAAGAGATACTTCTCTGACTGAAAGAGCTATTCTGTTGATTGAGAGAGTTGTTCTCAGACTGAAAAAGCTATTCTGCTAATCGAGAGAGCCATTTCTCAGACTAAAAAAGCTATTCTGCTAACTGAAAGAGTTGTTTTGCAAACCAAAAGAGCTACTGTTTTAATCAAGAACACTACTTCTCAAACTAGGAGATCTATTTCTCAGATCGAAAGAGCTATTGTTTATACCAGAAACGCTAATTCTTAGACCTAGAGAGCTATTTCTCAAACCGAAAGAGTTATTATTTATACTAGAAATGCTACTTCTCAGACCAGGAGAGCTATTTCTCAGACTGAAAGAGCTATTGTTTATACCAGATACGCTACTTCTTAAACCAGGAGAGCTATTTCTCAGACCGAAAGAGCTATTATTTATACCAGAAACACTACTTCTCATACTAGGAGAGTTGTTATGATGACTAAAAGCACTATTTCTCAGGCAAGGAGTGCTATTTATTAGACTGAAAACACTATAGTTTGGACCAAAAATGCTATTGTTTAAACCAGAAACATTGTTGTATGAACCAAAAATGATGTTATGTGAACCAGAAACACTGTTCTGCAAATCAGGAACTCTAAAGTTTGAAACAGTGATGTTCAGACTCAGAAACTAGTTGTTTTGACTCAGAGATTTTAATGTGCAGACTCAGAAAACTAATGTTTAGAGCTAACCAATAAAAACATGAAGAGTTAATGTTGACAAATGAGAAAGCTGATATTCACACCAAGAGAGCTAAAGTTAAGACCGAAAGAGTTGATGTTTGGACCAAAAGTGCTAAAGTTTGAACCAAAAACTCCACTGTTAGAACCAAGAACTCTGATGTTTGGACCAGGAACTCTACTCTTCAGATCGAGAACTCTACTGTTTGAACCATGAACTCTAATGTTGGAACCAAAAATGCTATTATTTGGACCGAGAACTCTAATGTTTGAACCAAGAACTCTAATGTTTGCACCGAGAGAGCTAATCTGTTAGGAACTATGTTATTGTGACAATTTGATGTTTGAGTTTTTGTGTTATCAATGGATGATATGTGTCTGATTTATTGTCTACAAACACAGAAGATGAAATTTCAAACAATTATCTTGTTTGTCCCTAGGATATAAACATCAAGTGTATGTTCCGAAGGCTCACAAAAAGCCCAAATTTTTATAGGTTTTGCACAAAGAAGACACTTCAAGTAGATTTATCCTAAGGAATCGGTGACAATGTGATAACTCATCCCACAACCTGGAATCTCTGTGATGCAAGTGTAAACACCCTAAATGGGGATGTCCACTTTTTCCATTGTTGAGAGGTGGTAGATATGGGCCTCTAGGACTGGAAGGATGACCCAATCACCCTCTCCCCGGAAAGCTATAAGTAACCTATGCAAAGTTGAGGATTCCTGCCTCTCCTCCAAGGAGCCAAATGGTGAGTGTCGTGGGGGGAAAACTTTCTATCCCCTTGCACTGAAATTACCACACCAAGGCTAAAAAGGGTGGCTTCTAACTAACAAGGAACTACTAAGGGCATCTGTTCGACACGTCGGGGTATAAAATCAATTAAGAGGTCTCCTAGCCTTGAGCACCAAGGTTTTATATACTTGAAGGTACAAAGGAGAGCTATTCCCAACACTGCTGTTGATTTTGATTTTCATCAAAATCACATTTATTTTATAGTGGGTTAGATGAACTTGGCTTTATCCCTTCCCACTTGGGTTGTTCCCCTCTCACCCGACCTTATGGGCTACTCGAGAGGGCGTGATCGCTAAGGATTATTGCACTACTTGAAAAGAAAAGTGATGAGTTTGGCTTTCTGATCACCTCATGAAGGTGAGAGCATACTCCCCTATCATCAAAGACATGCAAGACATGATTATTCTTTTTCCTTCCTAATTAGTCTAGGTGCCTACATTAATAACAAAAACAAGCAATGTAATCTCCCGTAGCTGCACCAAAATGTTAGTAGTTTATGATTTTATCTTTGGCAGTGAAAGGTTTTATAACTCCGGTCTTGGACAACGAATTAGGTGCCTGCAAAATAGAGAACCACAAGTCAGATTCTGGAAATTGATAATCTAAAAAAATGTTAAACAGAACATCAAACTGCTAAATGAATTGCCTAAAACACTATTCTAGAAACCTGGAGAGCTATTCTATCAACCATAAATGCTACCCTGTTAACCAGAGTGCCACTAAATTTACCAGGAGAGCTACTAAATTTACCAGGAGCGCTACTAAATTTACCAGGAGTGCTAAAATAGCTACCAGAAGAGCGAAAATAACTACCAAAAGAGCTAAAATAGGCACCAGAAGAGCTAAAACAACTACCAAAAGAGCTAAAACAACTACCAAAAGAGCTAAAACAACTACCAAAAATGCTAAAAAAGGCACCAAAAATGCTAGAATAGAGAAAAATCCAAGGTTAAGAAGCAAATCCTCTGCAAAGCAATGCGAGATATCAAAAGAACGCCCATTTAGTTGACGTAAATGCTAAAACGATGACTGAGAGCACCATTTTGCATTCTGGGAGAGCTAATCCGTGTTTCAAAAATGCTATGCTGCAAATCCTTGAGAACCTGCCAACAAAAATTCCTGCAAACAAATTTGTTAAAACTTTGGGGCTAGGCCCATGGTGGGTGCTAAAATTTATGTGTGTAAAAATATTATGATTAATCCATTAAAATAATTTAAATCACACATACTTAATGAAACATTAAATTGAGGAGACAAAACAAATCAATTAAAACACTCCCCAATTCCATCTCATCGCTCCCTAGTCTTGAGGACTTTGCCGGTTCATTTGGTGGCTCTCAGATGCATGATCTTTGACAAAGTGACAACCCAAGAAATGATAATTGATATGCAAGCTAAGATGCAAAACACTAATCTATTTCTATGCAAATCTACATTATGTTGATTAAGCTACTAATGAAAGTCATTAAATGATGCTAATGCTACTCTAATGCTATGATAACTATGCTATGATTGCTAAAAATGTTGATAGAATGCTGACTGAATGTCGATAATGATGTTAAGGGTCCTCTCATATCCAAAAGAGGGGGTATTTATAGAATTTTCATGACCAAAGGTGAGGTGGCAAGAATCAACGTTGCAAATTCAGTTTGGATAAATCGACGGTTGAGATTAAAGAGATGGACACTTGTCATTCCTAAATAGACAAGTGGCAAAGAATATCCAACCATATGCCAACAAAGGGGCAAGTGGCATGGAGATAAGAGACACGTGGGAGAGGGTGGACACTCCAAAAATGGTTAGGATAAGAGGTTGGAGAGGATAGGATTAGTTAACTTGTGGTTAGGCTAGGGGTTGGTTAGAAGAAGGTTAGGTTAGGGAGTGGTTAGGAGTTAGGACACATGTGCTTAAATTTGAATTTAAAATTCAAATTTAATGGGGAGGGAATAATTAAATAAACAAATTAACCAAATTCATTTATTTAATTAGGAAATAGAAGAAATTGATTTTAGTGGGATGAATTAAGAAAATGAACTATATAAACAAAATATTTAATTCATTTATATAGTAGAAGAATAAAGGTCATTAATTAAATATTTTTGTATTTAATTAATTCGATTTTCTAGACTGATTTTTAGTGTATACAATTACCTTTAAGGATTTTTTGTTATTACTAAAATGTATCTTAGAAGATACATAATAAAGAAGTATGATTTGTGGTTGTTCGAGGACTTTGACTTAAATGGGAAGACTATTTTTTATGCTAACCTTGTCCCTACATCAAATGTTCATTATCAAAATTGGGGGTAGACCACATAAAAAGAAGTTGTGGAAATTTCACAAGCTTGACACTTGACACAACAGAGATTAGATCTCTCAGCGTGTGTTTATATCTATGGTCAAATTTGGTGCTTATTTTTCATTATGGTATTTTTTTGGTATCCTAGATGTGTATTATAGGCCTTATTGTGTTATAGATATGCCTACCTCATATCTTGTGTTTATGTCATCTTCTAGCTATGATGTTGTTTTTGTTGAAATATGTTATCCATGCTTCCCTTCTATTGTCATGTGGTGTTTTAATCCATATTACATAATGTCCCCAAAGCTTAGTTGTGACCCAATACCACTTGTTCTTACTTTCTCAATACCATGTTCATATTTCCCATTCTCACATTTTCATCACAAATATATTTATCCTAATGGTTCATTTCCACTATCTTTTTAGTGAAGATTTCTTTCGTGTGGGGTGAATTCTCTTAGTTTGTGGTGGTCATTATTTTCATCAAACAAATAACCTAGTATTGTGGTAGCAATCCTATTTTTTCTTTGATCTTATGTAGTTTTGAGTGGTTTGTTTATGTGGTACTCACTTTAATATAATGGTTGTTATCCTAGGTAGCTGTCCCTCATCACCTTGTATAATAACAGGTTTCTTTTGGTGGAGATATTTGGCATGTGGTAGTGTTCAAATTACTTTCTTGTACTTGTTGGCATTTTTTATGTTTATGGTGTGATTGTCATTGATGGACACACACTTGCATTGAGATCCTCTTTATATGTATGAGTTAGAGCACAACCGGTATTTGTTCCAACCGGTATGTTGTATAATAGTCTTTAGACTATTAGTGTTTTGCAGAATGTGTTTCCCGGTCTGAAGCGGCATGATGACCCCAAGCGGTACGAGGAATTAAAGTGGCATAACACATTTTTACCAGTCTTCATTTTTGACAAACCGACAACCGGTATATTGTATGAACCGGTAATACTCTGTGATGAGTTACCAACCAACATTTTGTGATGAGTTGCCATCCACCAATTGTTTGACGGTGTCGACACTTTAATGGTGCTTTTTGTGTCGTGTTACCAAGTATGTCCAGGTTCATTGAACCTAGGAAATTGTAATGTAATCCTATTGGACCGACATGAAACCAAATTCCTTTATAAGGACATCATGTCTAGGGTTTTAGTTTGTTGATGTGGATATAGCAAAAATTTATGTTGTTGCTAGGGTTTTAAGGTGGTTGAGGAGTTGGAAAGAATATGAATGTGCATAAGACTAAAGTAATGCTGGAGTGCATTAGGAACAAGCTATCAAGGATCTAACCAAGCAGTCTGTGCTACTAGCTAGATCAAACACTTGTTGATTACTCACATCTTTGACAAGTCTGTAGCCCTTAACTGGGTAGGCCCAAAAGCCTTTTGTAAATCCTCTAACAAGGTGGTTCACATCTGTGGATCTAAAATCCTCTAGCAAGGTAGTCTTTAATCAAACTTGTCTCCTAACAAAGATTGAGATTCCTAACAAGATCTGTTCTGGTAAAGAACATTGTAAGACCTTAATTGGTCTGGTTCCTATTCTGTAGATAGTTATTTGTGAGTTCCATCTCACCGTGATTTTTCGCATTTGGGTTTCCACATCAAAATCTCATGTGTTATGGTGTTTGTGCTTTTGTGGGTGAATGCATTATTTGCTATTTGGTTTGCATGTGTGCTAACCAGTTTGTCTGCTAAACTGTTTTACCGGTTTATTGTCAATCTTGTAAAGTGTTTAAGTGCAAATATTTTTGGCATACTAATTCACCCCCCCTCTTAGTATTCATCAATTGGTATCAGAGCCTACCTTTCTATAATTTTAACCACTTGGAAAGAGATATGGGGGAATACTCTATAAGGGAACTTACTCATCGGCTCACTCAGTATGAGCAAGCCTATGATGATCTTATGGTCAAATACAAGGCATCTCAAGCAAAAAGGAGAGAACATGCAGAAAAGCTAATGGAGCTATCTGAAAATAGTTCTTCAGATGAAGCAGACATGGAAGCCCTAATTGCAGAAGTAAATACGTTGAATGAATCAAACTCCAACCTGAGAAAGGAGTTGGAAGGACTGACTATCCGGATGTGTCAAGAGATTGAGAACTAGAGGAAAGCTGAGTATCTGGTGAAAGAAAGAGATCATGAGATCTCCAAGCTGAAACAAGAGATCAGTGCCCTAACTGCTCAACTCCATGTAAGCAAAGTGGAAAAGAAAGACATGCAAGGAGAACTGAACATTGCCATCTCTGAGAATGAAAACCTATTGGAAACAAATGTTGCTATTTCCAAAGAACTCTTTGAGTCAAAGGAAATACTTGCTAAGTTCAACAAGAGTACTGTCAAGCTAGAGCAAAAGCTTGAATCTGCCAAACTGGTCAAGAATACCAATGGACTTGGTTATTCCGGCCATGAGGAAGGTGAGACCTTTGGTACAAATGCTGGAACATCAAAGAAACAACCGACATCAAAGGATAAAGGTAAGAAAAAGTTTAAACCTATTTGCTTCAACTATCTTAAAGAAGGACATAGTGCAAATGTGTGTAGGAGTAAGGCTTACAACAATTTTCCTTATTTCCTAAATGATAAGCCTAGATCCTATAGATTCAATGGTAACTGCTATGCATGCAACAAGTATGGGAATAGAGCATCTGAATGTAGGTTAGTTATGAACAACATTGATAGATATCCTCAGAGGACCCAAGGAGCTGGTCCTGAACCTTTTGTGAACTAGAATCACAACCGGTTTAATGCCTTCAATCATTAGCAAAGAAGCGGTCTATCAAGCGACAACCGGATGGAGAGAAAACTGTATGGTCTGTCATGGTCATGGTCACACTACTACAACATACATAAGGAAGAATGGAAACATGAACAATGGAGCTTGGAGAGCACCTAGATTGGTTTGCTATCACTGCAACAAACCGGGTCACATTGCCAGATTCTGTAGATCAAGAAAGAACATATTTGATGATATACCGGTCACTCCAGAAGGAAACATTGATGTTGACACTGTTCAAGCGGACATGAACAAAACCTGGAAGAAGAAACTAGCGGTGTTACAAGAGGAACCAGTTTCTGCACCTAGTGTGGAAATCATGGAACCGACAAACTAAGCTTCAGAAAAAGCTTAGGGGGAGCAAACGGCGAAATGTTTCAAACCCCCAGTTTACATCGATAAAAGACCTTAACCGGTATGTGATACCTGTCATTTGGCAGAAGACCAGAAATGGTAAAAAGGCAAATTAGGGTTTACGCCCTAATGGAGGAGCATTAATGACGGTAGGTGAGGAATATGCTTAAAAGAATTTTTCAAATCATTTCTCACTATCAATTTTTGAGCGA
Organism: Cryptomeria japonica; assembly: GCF_030272615.1. Taxonomy (NCBI): domain Eukaryota; kingdom Viridiplantae; phylum Streptophyta; class Pinopsida; order Cupressales; family Cupressaceae; genus Cryptomeria; species Cryptomeria japonica. Next base: position 344,013,524 of record NC_081405.1, on the reverse strand, counting down.
AGAAAAGTTTTTCAAAGAGCAGAGTGACGAAAAGGCAATTTGAGCTGAGATTTTGAGAAATTGAGAAACCGCGAAGGAGATTCAAATTCAAACTGCAAACGGTCAAGTGGAGAACACAAAGCAGTGATTCAGCAACCGACAGAGTGTGAAGTGAAGGAGAATCTGCAAGCCCTAAATTCACGTGTTTCAAAAGGTATTTCTCAAGTTCTTAAAATTTCTATCATGGCTTCCGCATCTCATACCACTTCTAGTGCATCTGTCGAGTCTGCAAGTTTTATTCAACAAAAGTCTAAGTATAATGCCCCATCACAAGTTCCGGCTGGTGTGATAGTAGAAGAGGGAATTTCTGACTACATAGATTGCAAGATTGAAGACCTAGGGTCTCTAGCTATCCACTCCCAGTTAGGTTTATTTTGTGGAAAGGATAATATTTTGGAGAAGAAGAAGCTCCATAATGTTGTTTACTTCCTGGAGGATTTCACAGAGGATAATATAAGGATCATTCTGAGCAGAGTCCATGGTGACAAGATGTACCTAGAAAGAACACATGATATCACGCCACAGGCAATTCATGCAGTCACTGGTTTCTACAACACAGGGGAAGTGCCAGCCCTAAGGACGGTAAGCAAAACTGAAATTTCCAAGCTCACCGGTTCAGTGAGCGACTCACGAGGCATGACAGTCAATTCTATCAAGGATGATCTGGTTAAGTATGCCTGCATGGTGATAGGCTACCAGACATTCTCTGCCACTAGAATTAACTCTGTATCTACTACAACAGTAAATGCTGCTTACCAGATGATAAAGGAGGATGCATCATTTGACTTGTGCATCGGTATGCAGAGACAACTCCTATTGAATCTAAAGTCGATCAAATAGGATAATACACTAAGGTTCAAGTTTGGACAACTACTGGTTGGGTTGTTCTTCTATTTCCAAGGCTACTTTCTAGGAGTAGGAGATGTCCAGTGGTCTGCTGACCAACTAGTGACCAAGAAAATCAAGGAAAGCATTCAAGCAATTGGAACCGATTACTTTGATGTTTTGAACAAGTATTTTGATGAGTTCAGACGGAAAATGAGCTAAAGAATGAGGATATCAGGTGACATCGTCAAGAAATATGAAGACGATATCTATTTCACCATCCAAGTGGATAAATGCATAATGGAGGCTGTTGAGCCCAGATAGGAAGAAGTGGAGCCAATGGGCTATGAGGTGATGCATGATATACTGGAAGGGTATGTCTCTACCCTTATTGCCTCACCTCTTGACCCTAAGGCAAAGAGGATCGAAACCTTTCTGGAAAGGGTTACACCGGTCGAGGAACCCTCTGCAAAGAAAGGAAAAGAACCTGTAGTGAAGAAGGCAAAGGCAGTGCCTGCAACATCAGCACCGGTTACAATAGCAAGTCCAAAAGTGACCAAATGGTCATCGACCAAGAAGAAACTGGAAGCAGCACCGGCTAAAGTCTTTGAGAGGAAAAGGAAGACAAAAAGCAATACACCAGACTCAGAGGAAACTGTGTCCGAGGAGCAGCCCAAGAAGGCGAGACAGAAAAGAAAGAAGACAAAGAATGAACTGACATCATCTGCACCGGTAAATATTGATATCTCCTCTTATAAACCTTTGACACATTGTCAAAGAACAATAAAGAATATTATGAGAAAATTGCTACATGATTTAATTGAGTATTTTGATGACTTTAATGATGATGAAAAGGAAGCGGTTGAAAAGGAAATAATCTAGTATTTATGTGTTAATGACCGGTCACCTTTATAAATTAGATCTGAAACACCAGATTCTTTGTATAAGTCCTTGGACAATAAATGGCACATTTCCATAGAGCAGGACCAGGAAATGAGAGAAAATTTTTTTGCTGAACATTTTCCTAATGTATCAAATTCGGAACTATTCGATGTCATGAACAAATACAAAGGTCTTTTCTTCATGAGAAGAAGACTCCTGTTACTAGAAGGGAAGGGTAAGGTAGTACTCAAGGATACACACACTCAATCTCTAGAAGCTCTGAAGATGCATCGAGTGGCTGAAGCCAACCGACAAGCTAAGAAAGAACCAGTTATATCGAAATTGGACAAAGTACTTGATGATGAAGGAAATCCAGTTGATGAACCAGTCGACACTATTGATGTCGATACCTTGGACGTAGAAGATGTTACTCAGGAAACACCATTTGAGGCAACAAGACAGGAGCAATAGGTTGAACAGGTTGATAAGCAAGCCAAGGACAAATAGGAAGCGACAAAGGAATAGGCCGAGCAGAGGAAAAAGGATGAAGAAGAGCAGAGGAAAAATGATGAAGAAGAGAAGAAGAAAAAGGATGAAGAAGAGAAGAAGAAAAAGGATGAAGAAGAGAAAAAGAAGCAAGAAGATGAAAAGAAAAAGAAAGAAGATGAAGACAAGGAAGAGGAGAAGAGGAAGGAAGCAGAGAAGAAGAAGAAGGAAGAGGAAGAAAAAGAAGAGGAGAAGAGGAGAGAAGCAGAGAAAAGGAAGAAGGAAGAGGAGGACGAAGAAGAGGAGAAAAGGAAAGAAGCAGAGAAGAAAAAAAGTAGAGGAGGATAAGGAAGCGAAGAAGAGGAGAGAAGCGGAGAAGAAGAAAGTGGAAGAGGACAAGGCAGGAGAAGCAGAGAAGAGCACCCAGATGGAGACTCCGAAGGCAACTGGGAGTCAAGCCAAACTAGCTGATCTCACCAGTCCTATCAATCTCCAGTCTGCAAGTGAAATAGAGCTAATGCAGAGCATCAAGGTTGCTCAAGAGCACCTTGAAATTATTCAAAGGAAGAAGGAGCAGGATGTAATTCAAGCGGCTGTGGACACTCTTACCGGTTTGATACCCGGTACAAATGTTCCCAACATCGATTCATCACTAGCTAAACTTAAGCTCCTATGCATAGTAGTGGATGATCAGGTGCAGAGCCTAGAAGAGGCAGCAAAGGCAAATGTCAAGAAGGAGCATCAAAAAGCTCTTAATATAGCTCTGGTGAAGAAGTTGAATGAGCTCTAGTCTGAACTAAAGAAAGAACAAAAGGATATAAGAGATGCTCTGGATGAGGGGAATCTGCTACTCAGCAAGATCTGGCAACCCCATCTGTTCTATGATGATGTGCTAGCTTAGAAGCAAAAACTTCAAATAGACTTGCAGTCCTACATGAGCACATTCAAGCCACCTTATGATTCCTTTACAACTTACGGGCAAACCATTCACTGGTTTCACATCCAGTCAGCAAAAATGGAGCAAGAGATCAACACCAGGTCTAGAGATTTGCAGGAGCTACAACTGGTTCTACTCCCACGTTTGCAAATTCTTCAGAAGTGCTATCTGAACTAGGATGCCTTAACAGTTACACAGTAGATGAGCACAATTGATGCCATGGAAGAACAGGTCTCCCAGATGCAAATAGAAAAAGAAGTAGCCACCTCCCTACTTGAGTCCTGGTCTTTGTCGATGAAACAATTCTTATAGGACTTTAAATCTAGTTTTGACAAGTATTATTCCTTATTGTCATAAACTTTTATTATTTTAATATCAAATGAAAACATGGTTGTTCAACTGTACTTTGTCATTGTTAGCAAAGGGGGAGAAGAATTCTATTTGGGAGAAGTATCTGGTAATCAAAATTTTGATATATGCTCTGAATACCTCAATGTTTATGCTCTATATGCAAAAGTGTTATACATTGTATTGTTAAAGGGATAGTGTATATGCTTAGGGGGAGCAATTTTGCTAATGACATGATTTTGTTGTAAAACACTTAGATGTCAAAATTTTATTTTCCTAAGTGTTGCCATCAATGCCAAAGGGGGAGATTGTTGGCATTTTTGATGTTTATGGTGTGATTGTCATTGATGGACACACACTTGCATTGAGATCCTCTTTATATGTATGAGTTAGAGCACAACCAGTATTTGTTCCAACCGGTATGTTGTATAATAGTCTTTGGACTATTGGTGTTTTGCAGAATGTGTTTCCCGATCTGAAGCGGCATGATGACCCCAATCGGTACGAGGAATTAAAGCGGCATAACACATTTTTACCAGTCTTCATTTTTGACAAACTGGCAACCGGTATATTGTATGAACTAGTAATACTCTGTGATGAGTTACCAACCAACATTTTGTGATGAGTTACCATCCACCAATTGTTTGACGGTGCTGACACTTTAATGGTGCTTTTTGTGTCGTGTTACCAAGTATGTCCAAGTTCATTGAACCTAGGAAAATGTAATGTAATCCTATTAGACCAACATGAAACCAGATTCCTTTATAAGGACATCATGTCTAGGGTTTTAGGTTGTTTATGTGGATATAGCGAAAGTTTATGTTGTTGCTAGGGTTTTAAGGTGGTTGAGGAGTTGGAGAGAATATGAATGTGTATAAGACTGAAGTAATGCTGGAGTGCATTAGGAACGAGCTATCAAGGATCTAACCGAACAGTCTGTGCTACTAGCTAGATCAAACACTTGTTGATTACTCACATCTTTGACAAGTCTATAGCCCTTAATCGGGTAGGCCCAAAAGCCTTTTGTAAATCCTCTAACAAGGTGGTTCACATCTGTGGATCTAAAATCCTCTATCAAGGTAGTCTTTAATCAGATTTGTCTCCTAACATAGATTGAGATTCCTAACAGGATCTATTCTGGTAAAGAACATTGTAAGACCTTAATCGGCCTGGTTCCTATTCTGTAGATAGTTACTTGTGAGTTCCATCTCACCGTGGTTTTTCCCATTTGGGTTTCCACATCAAAATCTCATGTGTTATGGTGTTTGTGTTTTTGTGGGTGAATGCATTATTTGCTATTTGGTTTGCATGTGTGCTAACCGGTTTGTCTGCTAAACTATTTTACCGGTTTACTGTCAGTCTTGTAAAGTGTTTAAGTGCAAAGATTTTTGGTATACTAATTCACCCCCCTCTTAGTATTCATCAGTACTTCCCTTTCTCATATTAATTATCTTTTAGGTGGCAGAGCCCTCTAATGTAAGTATAGTGATTACCATGGTGGTTGGCCTTGTATGTGGTGTTCATGTGAATTCTTTTGATCATATATAATTTTATGACAAGTTCCTATCGATGATGTGTTGTGCATTAGCTGTTAGGGTTTTGGCAGATCTGAAGGAAATACAAATTAACAATTATATGTATTTGAAAACACAAAGATGAAGAAAAATACACAACATAAATAACACAGAGATTTAACGTGGTTCACCCAAGATGGGCTACATCCACTGAACACAGTTGTCCAAGCTCTTCTTATTATCCAGTAAAATAATACAAGACCATTAAAATGCCCTTTTCATTCCATTTGCTTATAACATGCAATTTTTAGGGCAACATACAAAGTCAACATTTTTTAGGATTTTTTTCAATGTTGTGTTTTCAACAAAAAATGGCAATTTTTTTCCTAGTACATTACATTACGAGTGTACAGTACTTACATGATCAGTTGCCACATACTAATAATCTCCCACTTGGAGACTGATTAGGCTCCACACCAAACAATTTCCCACTTGGAGACTGATCCTAGACGACACTACTGCACTTGCAACTCCCATTGGATATAACACCTGGACTTGACTGTTCCTTAATTCCATGATTTCCAGTCAAGAAGGCCAATAGAAACTGATGAGGAAATCAAATTCTCTTGTGTGGCTTCCTTCATGAACATATCTACGGATTGTCACTTATGTGAATCTTTTCAAGCCGTAATTGGCCATCCTCCAAAATATATTATATGAAGTGGTACCTGAGCTGAATGTGTTTTGTCCTTTAATGAAGAGAATAATTATTTGCAAGATGAATGACACTCTGGCTATCAGTGTACAATGGGCTATCCTCCTACATCTTGCCCAATTCCTCTAGAAAAAGTCGTAACCAAATCATCTCCTTGCTAGCTTCAGTAGCAGCCACATACTAGCTTCAGTGGTTGAAATTACAACCTCTTGCAGTCTAGAAACCCATCTAACTACAATCCCCCCTACAATAAAGACATACCTTGTAGTACTCCTCCTTGTATCAATATCACTTATTAGATCAGAGTCAACTCGTAGAGCAGAGTTTGATCCTCTGAAACATAATGCCTTGGTAATAGTACCTCTCAAATACTTGAGAATCCATTTGACAACATTCCAATGTTCCATTCCCGGATTGTTCATATACCTTCTCACAACTCCCACTGCATGTGCAATATCTGATTGTGTGCATACCATCGCATACATCAGATTGTCAACAAATGATGAATACAAAATGCTAGATATTTTATTTACCTCTTCTTGTATCTTTGGACACATCTCCTTAGTCAATTTGAAATGACTAGCCAAAGGTGTACCAACTGCTTTTGCATTCTGCATGTCAAATATTTTCAACACCTTTTTTGTATACTCACTTTGGGAAAAAGTTAAAGTTCCATTTTTCCTATCCCGTGAAATCCTCATACCAAGGATTTGCTTAGCTGCACCCAAATCCTTCATAGCAAATGACTTTGCTAATTTATGTTTAAGTCCATTTATATGCTGCATGTCAGACCCAACAACAAGCATGTCATTAACAAAAAATAATAGGATAATATAACTGCCATTATCCAATCTCTTAAAATAAACACAATAATCAGAATGACATCGGTGGTAACCTTGTTCAGCCTTGAAACTATCAAATATCAAATGTACCATTTCCGAGGTGCTTGCTTTAGGCCATACATACTCTTTTCAACCTGCACACTAACTCCTCCTTACCTTTGACCTCATATCCCTATAGTTGATGCATGTAGATTTCCTCCTCCAAATCCCCATGGAGAAATGTTGTTTTAACATCTAGTTATTAAAGATACAAGTCTTCCACAACCACAAGACTTAAAACAATTCTAATTGAAGTCATTTTTACAGCTGGAGAAAATATTTCATCAAAATCTATACCCTTTTTCTATGCAAAACCTTTTACCACGAGTCTAGCCTTATATCTTTTATGTCCTCCATCCTCCTCCTTTAGCCTAAAAACCCATTTATTTGGAAATTCTCTTTTACCGACAGGTAATGGGACTAAGTCCCAAGTTCAATTTTGCATTAAGGAATCCATTTCTTCTTTCATGCCTAGCTCTCACTGTCGTTTGGCATCCACTTGCATTTCTTCTTTATATCCTTCTCGGTTTACCAAAAACAGTTAATAAAATAGAATACAAAGAAAGAGAAAAAATTTCATGAGGTCTACTTAACCTTGTAGAACGTCTAACACTTGCAGGAGTTTGTGGGATATTTTGTTGTTGTTAAGCATCGGGTACCAATGACATTTTATTTTTTAGGAATCTCATCCAACACCACATATTCCTTTTTGACCTGTTCATGCTTCTTTTCCCGCATTTGTTCTTTATACATGATCTTCTCATTGACTATAACATCTCCACTTCTAAATTTTGTTTTCTGATTTTCAAAATCCCATAATCAATAACCAAAGTCATCTATTCCATATCCAACGAAGGTACATTTTTTAGATTTGGCATCAAGCTTGGTTTTGTTTTCTTTATCAACATGGACAAAAGCTTCACAACCAAATGTTTTCAAAAAAGAATAATATACATTTTTACCAGTCCATGCCTCCTCTGGAATGCTGCCATCCAAAGGATTTGAAGGTCCTTTGTTTATAAAATAAACGACACTATGTACAACATTTTCCCAGAAATGTAGGGGCAATCCAACATGCAATCTCATGCTCCTTGCATGCTCCATGATGGTCCTATTTATTCTCTCAGACACACCATTTTCTTGTGGGGTTCTTGGAACCATTTTTTGCCTTCAGATTCCATTGTAAGAATAGTAATCTTTAGATGATTTGCTACAATACTTGAACCTCCATTATTAGATCTGAGTCACTTCTACTTTTTTCCTGTCTCATTCTCAACCCAAGCTTTCCATTTCTTAAAAGTTTCAAAAACATTCGATTTCTGTTTTAGGAAATACACCCATGTTTTCCTAGTTTCACCATCTATAAAAATAACATAATAAAAAGAGCCACTGAGAGATGATACCTGAGTCGATCCCCATACATCTGAATGCACAAGCTCTAACTTCTCATTCTTCTCCTCTTTCCCAACCTTGAGAAATTTGACTCTTTTTTGTTTCCCATAAACATAGTTTTCACATAGCTCTAAATCAATTTGCTTCAATCCTCACAACAATTTTTTAAAGTGAAGGATTTTCATCCCTTTCTCACTCATATGCCCAAGTATATGGTGCCACAACTTTGAATCCATCCTTGCAACATCTATTGTAGTTGACCCTGCACCAACTTTTTCTGTAGTAACTAAGGTAGATTAAGTATTACTAGCACACAAATACAATGTGCCTACCTTTGCACCTTTGGCTACTACTAATGCACCTTTAGTGACCTTCTAGACATTGTTTATAAAGGTAACTATGTATCCTTCACTGCCGAGTTGTCTTGCAGAAATTAAATTTCTTCTTAAATTAGGGACATGCCTTACCTCCTTCAGTAACTTGTCATTTCCATTCTGCAACTTGATTTTTATCTTACCTTTTCCAACAATCTGATAGGGCTCATCATCACCCAAGTATACAGGTGTCCATAATCACCTTGAACATAATCTAGAAAATATTTTCTATGAGTTGTGGCATGAAATAAAGCCCCTGAATCTATTACCCAAGAATCATTAACATTATATAAACATAGAATTAAGGCATCTTGTAAAGTATTACTTACAACGTTGGCCTCCTTACTGGCATCTTCATTTTCGTCTCCTTGTTTGTCTTTTCGAGACCAACAATCTTTCTTTAAATGTCCCGACTTTCCATAGTACCAACAATCCTTTCTTCCTTTGGATTAAAAACGTCCTTTCTTTGACTTTCCTCGTGACTTCTCACGATTCCTTGGGCTGTTTCCTCTTTCCTTTGATCTTCCCTTGTTCTCTACATTCAAAACAATACCCGATAATGTTGAAGTCTCACCTCTGCTTTTCCTTTGGATTTCCTCACTTAGGATAACACCAACAACATCATCAAATTTCAAAGTGTTTGTACCAAAGATGAGTTACTTACCACCATAACCAAACTATTCCAGCTTTCTAGTAAAGAACATAAAATTAAGAGAGCCCTAACCTCTTCATCAAAGTTAGCTTTTACAATATTCAATTGGTTGGTACTATATTAAATTCATTTAAATGATTTTCTACAGATCCTCCTTCACTCATTTTCATATTTAATAAATGCTTCATAAGAAATACCTTATTTGAAGCTGAGGGTTTCTCATACAGTTTCTCTAGTGTTGCCATCAGGGTTTCAGTCGTTGTTGCTTTTGATATATTGAATGCTATAGATGGTGAAAGGCACAATTGAATGGTCACCAGTGCCTTTCTATCCAAAATATCACAATCTTCATTTGACATCATGGTTGGTTTCTTTGTCTTTCCTTCCAATGACCGCCATAAATCCTTTTGATAAAGGTAATCCTCCATCTCCATTTTCCATAATTGATAATTCTATCCGTTGAACTTCTCGACCTTGAATTTGGTTTCTTCCATTGCTCCCACTCAATCTGAAAGTCCCTTCCAATTTACAAAAATACACGGCTCTGATACCAATTGTTAGGGTTTTGGCAAATCTGAAGCAAATACAAATTAACATTTATATCCAGATTCGAAAACACAAAGATGAAGAAAAATACACAACACAAAAAATATTGAGATTTAATGTGGTTCACCCAAGGGGCTAAATCCATAGAACACAACTGCCCAATCTCTTCTTATTATCCAGTAAAACAATACAACACCATTACAATGCCCTTTGCATTCCAACCGCTTATAACATGCAACTTTTAGGGCAACATACAAAGTCGGCCTTTTTTAGGGTTTTTTTCAATTTTTCAAATTTTCAACAAAAAAAGGACAATTTTTTTTTTCATGTACAATACTTGCATGATCAGTTGCCACATACCAACATTATCTCCCATAGTGACTCAAGTTTTAATTTGTTCATAGACATGCATTTCATTAACCTAGTAAGAGTACAAATCAACCTCCACTCACCATGCATCATTTGATTCAGGCTTCCTTGTGGATGACATGTATTTACATACCTTTCAAAATGTTTAATTACCTTGCTAGCATTATTCATTCCCACCTACCTCAACCTTTTATTGTGAATTAATGAGTTATTTCAAATGAATAGCTCCTACATTTGATTCAATTGGTGCTTGGTAGTTTCTTTACCATTTAGTGGATTCTACCTGTTTCTTTGATAGGTGTTGGTGTGTTATAACAACATTTTGATCAAAGGTTTACCTTGAGCCTTCTACATGCTCATGACAAACTCACTCATTTGAAATTCCTCTTTCTTTATCATGGTGGTGATTTTAATGTTGGTTTACTCAATGGGTGAACCTAAGGTGTTTTCTCTCACAGTTTCATGGTTTCTCTATGCCATTTTTATCATCCTTATATTTCATAGTTACGAGGTTGTGGCTCGAATGTCTTTATTGGTCTAATTTTTTGTTACCCCTTATGTTTTTTTATGAGTTGCTTATGCCATATGATCACCTTGAGATTTATGAGACATACATTTAAATTTCCCCCCTATGTTTATGAAGCCAAATGCTATATATATTTATAGTCAGAGAAGGAAAAAGGGTTTGGTTGTTTGCACAATTATAAAATAGAAAGAAAAGAGAAATTTACCAAAGTTTTTGCTTGTCAAGTTGAACCTTCTCCCATAGAAGTGAACTTGCAAGGATTAGTCTATAGATAATTCACTTGAAATTGATGTACCTATTGTTTGGGAAAATGATTTTTATGAACACCATTTATAAAATTCCTAAGCAAAGGGCATTTTCAACTTAGTGAAATCCCAAAGGTAAATTGATTCAATGACAATGAACCAAGGTCAAAGTTAATAAGCAAACATGTAGTATGCTTAGGATGATGATATAAATAAGATGCTATAAGATTATGAGCTATAATTGCTCTCACATGAATATTGTTCTAATGATCCTTAGGTGATATGCCAATGAGTGAGGAATACCCAAGGTTGACTCACAAAAAATAGAAAAAAGGTAAACAAAGATTCGTAGTTAAACATGAGATTTAAAAATTCAAGATTTAGATGTATTACTTTAGAGTTAATTTAGATCAATTACACATTTATGAATTTAATCTAAAGCATTGAATAAATGATCTAAAAATAAATAATATATCACTTATAAATTTGTTATTACACAAAAACACCCAAAATCTAAATGAACTCGAACCATAATTAAAAAAGACATGAGTATGAGTATACAATATTTATAGAGATCCCCAAACCATTAAGAAAGTTGTCCTGAAGTAAGCGTTTAGAAAGTTGAAGGGAAGCTATAGATGGAGATGGTCTTCATTCATTCATGGATGTATTGTTTGGGTTAGGAAGAGTGGGTGAGTGTGACAAACAAGAATGGAAGCACAAGCTTAGATCGTCACCATAGGAACGATATTCCTTGGCCATGCAAGGAATTAGTTGGCCCAAACAACGGTGGAAGCATGACAGTTCAGAAGTCAAAACCTTGAAATCCGAGCACATTGCCCCTGTCATGCAAGAACCCAAGTGATCGATTAAACGACACCCACATAATTTTTTATACGATTATTTACTATTGCAGAGGCTGAGTTTGTTGGCTCAACTTCTACCCGTCACAGTTCAAACAAACAAGATGGCGGGGGCTTCTCTGGCCTAGTCAACAGCCCACCGTTCTTCCAAGAAAGAAAAACAGAATAAATAGCGCAGAATCGAGAGTACCCAGTTCAAGGAATTTTCTTCTTATCAGTGAAAGTCAGTCACAATGTCGCAAAAGTATGAGGAAGCTGAGTACACGATTAAGCGTGGGGATTCCATGATTTCTTTCGAGGACTTTGTGAGCTTGAATGACGAAAGCGTCCATTCTAATCTTCCACCGGCGCTGCCGTTTATACTGAGGTTCAGCAATCTCACTTACAGCGTTTCGACCGGGATTCGTTTCAGTAAGAACCGACTGCAGGCCGCCGAACGGATCGAGAATTTGAAGCACAAGTTGGTTCTGGATGACGTTTCGGGCGAGGCGAGAGATGGCGAACTGTTTGCCGTTTTGGGGAAGAGCGGGTCGGGGAAGTCGACGTTAATTGACGCGCTTGCGCACAGGATTTCGAAAGACAGTGTGAAGGGGACTGTGACTCTCAACGGTGAGCCACTCGGCGGGCGGGTGCTGCGCAGTATTTCCGCTTATGTTATGCAGGATGATTTGCTTTTCCCGATGCTCACTGTTAAGGAGACGCTCATGTATGCGGCCGAGTTTCGACTGCCCAGGTCGTGTTCTTGGGAGAAAAAGCGCGGGCGGGTCGAGGTCTTGATCGATCAGTTGGGTCTCCGGGCTGCTGCGAGGACAATTGTGGGCGATGAGGGAAATCGTGGTGTTTCTGGTGGAGAGAGGCGCCGGGTTTCTATTGGGATTGATATCATTCATGACCCCATTTTGCTCTTTCTTGATGAGCCCACCTCTGGTTTGGATTCGACCAGTGCTTTCATGGTTGTGAAGACGTTGCAGCGGATTGCAAGGACGGGTAGTGTGGTTATCATGTCGATTCATCAGCCCAGTTATAGGATTCTTGGCCTCCTTGATCGTCTCATCCTTTTGGCTCATGGCCAGACTGTTTTCAGTGGCTCGCCTGACCGGTTGATGAGTTATTTTTCAGAGTTTGGGCACCCCATTCCGGAGAAAGAGAACGGTACGGAGTTTGCTCTTGATTTGATTCAGGTGGGTTTGAAAAACATATCCAACATGTTTGTTTGAAAATGAAACTCGCTGTTTCCAAAGGGTAAAGGGTATAGCAAGGTGTTAATTTCATAGAACATTTTAAGTTTTCATTTGATTAGGTGGTTTATTTAAAATCATGATAGATAAGTTCTATTAGATAAGTTAAATTGGTTACACATAAAAATCATCTAAATAGGTGGGTTCTATTAGAGAAGTTAGTATGATTTTCAAATAAAAGCCATCTAAATATGCGAGTTCTAGTTAGTGTGATTATAAATAAAAGTCATCCAAACAAGTCAAAACTTAGAATGTGTTATTTAAACTTGCTCAAAACTTAGAATGTGTTATTTAAACTTGCTACTAATGATTAAGTTTTTTAAAATTACGAGAATTTATAAACATCTATGTGTATCTTTGGTTTGACTTTGAGGGTCCTTTAAATATACTTGATGTGCTAGATTTATGTATATTTTTTAAATTCAATTATATGTGTTTTAGAATTGTAGTGGACTTATAACTTCTATATTGTGTTTCTTTGGTTCAAGATTTACGAGGCTTGTGTTTTTCATATTTCTCTAATTCAAGATCTATGTGATTTTTTTGTGTGTATTTCTTTTTTATTTAGATTGTTGTATGGTTGCATATTATTTGAATATTTGAACATCTTCGACATTTGAAAAAATCTGTTTTTGATCAATAGTTCAAGATGAAATTCTTTTTGTTTTGATTCTTTGGAATTGGACGCATACGATTTGTGCTTTTTTGATTCAATTATGATTGTCTTTAAAATATATTCAACTTACAATTTTTTCTATTGTATTTATTTCTTTCGAGATTTATGAGTCGGGCCTTTTTCTTTGAGTGTTTCTTTTTTATTCAATTTATCGCATATTTATATTTTGATTGACTAACATCTTGACATTTATATTTTTATTTATTTTAATCTTGTTCATTTCTTTTTTATTCAATTTGTGATATATTTTCATTCCGATTGATTACATGAACATCCTGACACTCGAAAATATTCTATTTTGATCAATGATTCAAGATGAAATTCCTTCCCCTTTGATTCTCAGGAACTGGAAGCATCTGATGGGGGGATACAACCACTGGTGGAGTTCTTCAAGTCATGGAGAAAGACCCCAAGGTACGGAGAAATATCAGACGTTCACACAAGGAGCCTAAACGAGACCATAAACGCGAGCATAGCCAGAGGAAAACTGGTAACAGACTCATCCTCCTCAGGCCAAGTAGCCGATTTCGCAAACCCACCATGGGTGGAAATGTCAGTTCTAATGAGGAGAGCATTCACCAACATCCGCCGCACACCGGCACTCTTCCTGATGCGCCTAGCAACAGTAATGGTCACAAGCTTCATGCTGGCCACCATATTCTGGAAACTGGACCACACTCCCCAAGGCATTACAGAGCGACTGGGTTTCTTCGCATTTGTGATGGCGACAACCTTCTATTCCTGCGCCGACGCCCTGCCCATTTTCCTGCAAGAGCGCTTCATTTTCATGCGAGAGACGGCCTACAATGCATATCGATGCTCTTCCTACGTGTTTGCACAGACACTGGTTCAGATACCGTCGATGGTGATTCTTGCGGTCGCTTTCGCCGTCACAACTTTTTGGGCCGTCGGTTTGAGTGGCGGGCTGTCGGGCTTTGGCTTCTTCGTCCTGGTTCTCATTGCCTCCTTCTGGTCGGCCAATTCCTTCGTTACCTTTCTCTCCGGGGCGGTCACAAATCTGAATGTCTCTTACACCATTGTAATCGCCCTTCTGGCCTATTTCTTGCTCCTTAGTGGGTTCTTCATCACCCGGAGCAGGATCCCACCATACTGGATCTGGTTTCATTACATTTCTCTATTTAAATACCCTTATGAAGCTGTGCTTCAGAATGAGTTTGGGAGGGCCGAGGAGTGCTTTGCTAGGGGAACTCAGGTCTTCGACGGGACGCCCATGGCCAGTCTTAGCCCTCAGCTTCAGATGTCTTTTCTTGCGCTTCTTAGCTCGCAAACTAATATCAACATTACTTCAACTACTTGCGTTATCACTGGGTCTGATGTTCTGAAGGCGGAGGACGTCACGCAGCTTGATAAATGGATGTGTGTCTTGGTCACTTTCTGCTGGGGTTTCTTCTTCAGGTTCTTGTTCTACATTTCTCTTTTGCTTGGCAGCAAAAACAAGAGGCATTGACACCATTTGCTACTACATTTTTTCTTCTTCCTCCAACTCAAGTGCCATGTTCATTTCTAGATCTGCATTTCGTGGTGGCGGATTTCTTCTGGTTGAACACTGCCATCGAATAAGTAATGGTCGAATGGAAAGAACCTGAATCTGTATCTACCCAATTCTGCTTTTTAATTCATGGAACTTGTGTCTATAGCTAGTGTTTTCATTTTTCGTACTTGATTGACATTCAAATTATGTACCAAATGGAGAATGTATTGAGTGTTGAACCATGTTTTAAGATGGAGATCTGCTTACAAAACATGTATGTGCTCTCGTTTCAAAATTCAACTGTCGACAGTTATATTTATTTACTTAAATTAGATAAATTTGTTTTCCAGTTCATAACTAATTATATGTAAGTTCTACTTTTAATGGGTGGATAGGAATCTTGCATATAGCTTTTCATTCTTGAGTTGGTGTAATGGTGGAAAATTTGTACTCTTGGAAAAGAGGTCACAAGTTCAAATCCTATCGGTAGTAGGCTATGTTTGCTTTGCTTGTAGCATAATCAGATGTCTCTTTCATGGAGTACAAAGTAGTCCCATACACTATAAATCATATGTAAACCTAAAAATTGATTGCTCGATATATCATGGACTATAAAAGGATCCAAATTTACATTTCCATTTCCATTGATTTCTCAGTTGTTTGTGGAATAAATTAATTTATTGCAATGCTTTTATTGAAAAGCATATTTCTTAAGCTCTTATAAAAAAATTATATTATCAACAAATATTTGAGTCAACAATTTATCTAATATATCAATCTATAGCGTCATAAACTATAACCTTATATACAATTTACACCACCTTTTTTTGCCCTTGCTTAGTGTGTCGCGTCTTAGCTCTCTCCCAGGTCCATTTTTTGCCTTTTTACCTCAAAAAAACTAATGTCATCTTTTTGCACTATGATCTGAACCTTGACCTTGGATTGTATACTCTATATTTCCCACTTGTTTGCCCTATTTTTGGTGGACAAGGGCACTTGGGGCATCTCGGTCCTCCTTAAACATGACCAATTTTGAATATGTTGGTGCACTTCCCATTCTTGATGATTTTGGATCTCGGTGTCTTAATATGACTATTGGAGGTTAGCCTAATCGATAATTTACCTTGGGAACCCTATATAAGAGCATCATTTTGATTCATTTTTATGATCCACAATTATCCATAATCTTGCATTCATATTGACACTTCATCAAGCGACATCAAGCATCTTCAAGCATATTAAAAGCAACATTTCATCCCATCACATCCTTTCTGTTAGGGTTTCAAGCAGATCCGAAGCAAATATGAACTAACAATTATATGTAGATTTAAATACAAAAGATAAAGAAATAAAACATGACACAGATAACACAGAGATTTAACGTGGTTCACCCAGAATGGGTTACATCCACCATACACAGCCGTCCAATCTTTCTTATTATCCAGCAAAAACAGTACATCAACCTTTTTTTTTAATGCCTTAAGCATCCCAGCCGCTTATAACATGCGTTTTTAGGGCAACAAACAAAGTCGGCCTTTTTTAGGGTTTTATTACAATGTCGGTTTTCATCAACAAAAAACGGCAAAAATTTTTTTCTCGGGGGCTACCGCCCCCGAACCCCCGCTTTCTCGGGGGGCGAGGATACGTGCTGAGTGCACAGTACTTTGTTGATTAGTTGCCACATTTCAACACTTTCAACATCATGGAGCAGCAAATTACATCAATCTTCATGCAAGCATGTGTTTGTGTTTGAGTCATTAATGTTTTGTCATGTTATTGCATTGACACTTGTGATTGCATTCAAAGATCATTGCATAATCAACCTTCATCAATTACAATAGATTTGAGGAAAACCCCTATCAACAACACATCTTCCCTTCTTTTTGTGTGTAGGTGACAAATTCAGAAGCTACAAACAAAGACTAGGGCATTTGCAGGAGTGTAAAGTGGAGGACCATGTTGCCCCAAGCATCTCGGTTTGACAAACTTTTGGCGAACTTCTAGGAGAAGATTTTGAGCGATATTCTAATTCTAAAAGTTACTTGTTTGTTCACATTTGATAGATGGAGGAATAGGTTGCCCAAAGCATCGTGGTCCTATACTTTCAAGCTGAATTTTCTGACATAGGTGTCTCTCCACTTCTTCTCAGATCTACCTTTCTATCTGCATACCGCATTCATAGCTTGTTGTTCATGTTGTTTTATGTCAATTTTCCATCATTTTCCTTGGATCTAGCATTCAATTTCAAATCTCTTAAGCACCCTCAACTCAAACAAAGAGAGGGTAAAGTCTAATTAGCATTCCATTCCATTTGGGGTTGAATCTATTAATTTCACTCCTCTTTCATGTTTGGTGGCCCTTTTGAAAATAAGTATTTTCATTTGTGGATCCCTATTTCACCACTAAACACAATCAAACAAATTTTCCAATATGTTTTTGTTTGTAATGACAATAGTGTAGGTTTTTTAGTTTTTTGATTGACTTGGACTTAAATTTTGGTGTTAATTTTCCATAATTCATGTAGCACTCAAAATATTGCTTTTAGAATCAATTGTGTATGTTTTTGAATCGGTAATTTAGATCAATCGAATGATTCATCATCAAGAAGAGGAAAATGATATCTTTTAAATGCTAGGTGATATCTTTATTCATCGTTTAACATTACATGCAAGATAAAGATATAACATGGAAAAAAATATTAAGAGTAAAGTAGAAAGAAAAGAAAAATTTATCAACTTTTTGCTTGTCAAGTTGAATTTACTAAAGTCTATAGATAATTCACTTGAGAATGATGTACATATGTTTGGAAAAATGATGTTCATGAACACCATTTAGAAATTTCCTAAGCAAAGGTCATGTTGTACTTAGCTAAATCCCCAAGATAGTTAATTCAATGACAACAAACCAAGATCAAAGATAATAAGCAAACATGTAGTATGCCTAGGATGATTATATAAATAAGACACTCTAAGATTATGCTCTAGTTGCTCTCATATGAATATTATTCTAATGATCCTTAGGTGATTTGCCAATGAGTGAGGAATGCCCTAGGTTGGCTCACAACTATTAATGAAAAGGTCAACAAAGGTGTATAGTTGAACAAGGGATTCAAAAGGTCAAGGTTTAAATGTATTATTGTAGAGATGACTTAGGTGAATTGCACACTTGTGGAATTGATCCAAAATACTAAATAAACGATCTAAAAATCAAGATCCATTTTTAAAAATAAATAACAATAAAAAAATGATAATATACCACTTATAATTTTTTATTAACACAAAAACACTAAAAATCTAAATGACCCCAAAACACAATGAAAAAAGACACGAGCTTAAAATTTTGATCATTATGTCAATGAGCTCTTGAGCTGCTAATGAAGTTGAATGTTTCTTAATGAGCTCATCAAGGATCAAGTCTTGTTAAGTATAAGGCTTCAACATCATAAGAGATGAGGTCGAGATCATGCCTTGGATGAATTTGGCAAAATGGATATCCCCGAGTCCTTGACTCTTAGTCGAAGAGGTTTCGGCCTAAGACTCATGCTCTCGAATAGTTAAAATGACTTTGTGAATGAAGATCCCTCCATAAAAAAAATAAAAAAATAATCATTATTATGCTTCAAACTTGCATGCATTAGTATACATTGTTTGTATGGAGATCGCCAGACCATTATATGCTTGCAAGCTTTTTCACATCCGTGTATAAAAGTTGTATTCAAGTAAGCTTCTAGAGAATTCGTGGAAGCTATTGACGGAGATGGTCTTCATTCATGGGTGTATTGTTAGGGTTAGGAGGAGTGGGTGCGTGTGAGAAACAAGAATGGAAGAGTCTCGCAAGGTTTGATCTAGTTGGTGCGGGTCTCACCATAGGAACAATATTCCTTCAAAATTATATTCCTTGGCCATGCAAAGAATTAGCTGGCCCAAACAACGGTGGTAGCATGACAGTTCTGAAGTCAAAACCATGAAATCCGCACGAAATGGCAGAAATGTAGATCACCCTACCTTTGCCCGTTTTGCCCCTGTCAAGTAAGAACCAAAGTGATCCACGACACGACACCCATTTAATTTATACGATTAAAATGCTATTGCAGACGCTGAGTTTGTTGGCTCAACTTCTACCCAAATAGTTTACTATTGGGGAAATCAAACGAGATGGCGGGGGCTTCTCTGGCGTAATCAACAGCCCACCGTTCTTCCAAGAAAGAAAAAACATGAATAAATAGTGCAAATCGGGAGTACCCAGTTTAAGGAATTTTCTTATCAGTGAAATCACACAATGTCGCAGAAGTATGAGGAAGCTGAGTACCCAATTAAGCGCGGGGATTCCATGATGTCTTTCGAGGACTTTGTGAGCGTGAACAATGATGGCGAGAACCAGTCCGCCGCCGGATCATGGAGTCTTCGACACCAGGGTAGGTCGCTCCGAGATTTTCTTCAGTCGAATCGGAACGATCACCATGCTGTCGAAATGATGGAAAGCATCCATTCTAATCTTCCACCGGCGCTGCCGTTTATACTGAGGTTCAGGAATCTCACTTACAGTGTTTCGACCAGGACTCGTTTCAGTAAGAACCGGCTACAGGCCGCCGACCGGATCGAGAATTTGCAGCACAAGTTGGTTCTGAACGACGTTTCGGGCGAGGCGAGAGATGGCGAACTGTTTGCTGTTTTGGGGCAGAGCGGGTCTGGGAAGTCGACGTTAATTGACGCGCTTGCGCACAGAATTTCGAAAGACAGTTTGAAGGGGACAGTGACTCTCAACGGTGAGCCACTCGGCGGGCGGGTGCTGCGCAGTATTTCGGCTTATGTTATGCAGGACGATTTGCTTTTCCCGATGCTCACTGTTAAGGAGACGCTCATGTATGCGGCTGAGTTTCGACTGCCGAGGTCGTGTACTTGGGAGAAAAAGCGCGGGCGGGTCGAAGTTTTGATTGATCAGTTGGGTCTCCGGGCTGCTGCGGGGACAATTGTGGGCGATGAGGAAAATCGGGGTGTTTCTGGTGGAGAGAGGCGGCGGGTTTCTATTGGGATTGATATTATTCATGACCCCATTTTGCTCTTTCTTGATGAGCCCACCTCTGGTTTGGATTCGACCAGTGCTTTCATGGTTGTGAAGACTTTGCAGCGGATTGCAAGGACGGGTAGTGTGGTTATCATGTCGATTCATCAGCCCAGTTATAGGATTCTTGGCCTCCTTGATCGGCTCATCCTTTTGGCTCGTGGCCAGACTGTTTTCAGCGGCTCGCCTGACCGGTTGATGCCTTACTTTGCAGAGTTTGGGCATCCTATTCCGGAGAATGAGAACAGCACGGAGTTTGCTTTGGATTTGATACAGGTAGGTTTAAAAACACATCCAACATGTTTGTTTGAGAATGAAACTCGCAGTTTTCAAAGGGTCTAACATAGCAAGGTGTTTGATTTTCACATAACATTCTAATTTTCAATTTGTGTAGAGAAGTGAGTGGTTTCAGATAAAAGCCATCTAAACAGGTGGTTTCTAATAGAGAAGTTAGTGTGATCTCAGACAAAAGTCAATTAAATAGGCGAGTTTAATTAGAAAAGTTAGTATGATTTTAGATAAAAGTCATTTAAACAAGTTAAAATTTAGAATGTGTTGTTTAAGCTTGTTTATTGAATGGTTAAACTCTTTTAAAATTATGAGAATTTGCTAACATGTATGTATATCTTTGATTCGACTTTGAGCATTCTTTAAATATGCTTTGATGAAATTTATGTATATTTTTTAATTCAATTATAGATGTTATAGAATTGTAGTGGACTTACAACTTCTATGTTGTGTTTCTTTGGTTCAAAATTTATGAGACGTGTTTTTGGTTTTTCCTTGATTCAAGATCTGTGTTTTTTGTGTGTTTCTTTTCTATTTAGCTTCTTGTATATTTGCATTTGATTGATTATTTGGACATCCTTGGCACTTGAGAAAATTCTCTTTTGATCAATAGTTCACTATGAAATTCTTTCCCTTTTGATTCTCAGGAACTGGACGCATCTGACGGGGGAGTAAAACCACTGGTGGAGTTCTTCAAGTCATGGAGAAGGACCCCAAAATACGGAGAAATATCAGACGTTCACACGAGGAGCCTGAACGAGACCATAAATGCGAGCATAGCGAGAGGAAAACTGGTAACAGAGTCAAACTCCTCAGGCCAAGTAGCCGATTTTGCAAACCCACCATGGGTAGAAATGTCAGTTCTAATAAGGAGGGCCTTCATGAACATCCGCCGCACGCCGGCACTCTTCTTGATGCGCCTAGCAACAGTAATGGTCACAAGCTTCATGCTGGCCACCATATTCTGGAAGCTAGACCACAGTCCCCAAGGCATAAGAGAGCGACTGGGCTTCTTCGCATTTGCCATGTCAACAACCTACTATTGCTGTGCCGACGCCCTGCCCATTTTCCTGCAAGAGCGCTTCATTTTCATGCGGGAAACGGCCTACAATGCATATCGACGCTCTTCCTACGTGTTTGCACAGACCCTGGTTCAGATACCATCGATGGTGATTCTTGCGGTCGCTTTCGCCGTCACTACTTTTTGGGCCGTCGGTTTGGGTGGCGGGCTATCGGGCTTCGGCTTCTTCGTCTTGGTTCTCATTGCCTCCTTCTGGTCGGCCAATTCCTTCGTCACTTTTCTCTCTGGGGCAGTCACAAATCTGATGATCTCTTACACCATTGTAGTCGCTCTTCTGGCCTATTTCTTGCTCCTTAGTGGGTTCTTCATTACTCGGAGCAGGATCCCACCATACTGGATTTGGTTTCATTACATTTCTCTGATAAAGTATCCTTATGAAGCTGTGCTTCAGAATGAGTTTGGGAGGGCCGATGAGTGCTTTGCTAGGGGAACTCAGGTCTTCGACGGGACTCCTATGGCCAGTCTTAGCCCTCAGCTTCAGATGTCTTTTCTTGCTCTTCTTAGGTCGCAAACTAATATCAACATTACTGCGACTACTTGCGTTACCAAGGGGTCTGATGTTCTGAGCGCGCAGGACGTCACGCAGCTTGATAAATGGATGTGTGTCTTGGTCACTTTCTGCTGGGGTTTCTTCTTCAGGTTCTTGTTCTACATTTCCCTTCTGCTTGGCAGCAAAAACAAGAGGCATTGACACCATTTGCTGCTTCTTCTTTTTTTGTTTTTGTAATTTTTCTCCCGATTCCAGTGCCATGCTCATTTCTAGATCTGCATTTCTTGGTGGCGGATTTCATTCTGGTTGAACACTGCCATCGAATAAGCAATGGTCGAATGGAAAGATCCTGAAACTGTATCTACCCAGTTCTGCTTTTTAATTCATGGAACTTGTGTCTAGGTAGTTTTTTAATTTCTCATATTTGATTGACCAACAAATTATGTACCAATTGCAAACTCTATTGAGTTTTAAGCAATGTTTATGATGAAGATTTATTTAAAATTCAACTTTGGACAGTTATATTTACTGGTCTATTTAACATTTTTTTTAGATTTAATTGTGTCAGTTTTTCAATTTATAAGTAATTTTATCCAAGTTTTATTTGTTGTTGAAAATAAGATAAAATTATACAGCGAGATTCTGATAATTTGATGCATCCAAATAGGTAGATAGTAATAAATCATAGATGAAAATGGATAACAAAATTAATGAAAGTCATAGCTCAAGAATTACGTGGAGAAATCTTTTCGGGAAAAACTCCACATTCAAAGTGATCCAAGACTTGTATTAATCATTTAATGAGTTACATCAATACAACTTTTCTCTTTGAATTTTCTAGCACTTCTTTGCTTCAACAACATGAACAAATGGTTTTGAAAACCATTTAGGCAAAAATCACAAAAAAATAGTAACAACAAGGTTGAGACATTTTCTCAACATTTTAATTGGTGGATAGGAATTTTGCATATAGATTTCCATTCTTGAATTGGTCGAATGGTGGAAAACTTGTACTCTTTACAAAGAGGTCAGAAGCTCAAATCCTACGAGGAGTAGGGTATCCACATCTTGTTTGTAGCATCCTTAGGTGTCTCTTGCATGGAGTATAGCTTCGTTGTGTGTGGAATAAATTAAATTATCGAAATTCTTTTATTGAAAAGTATATTTCTTAAATTCTTACAAATTTGTTCTATTAACAACAAATATTTGAGATCAACAATTTATCTAATATATTGATCAAACAATTTCTGATATATTTGTGCTCGTAAACAATAGCATAAGATTTTTAATTTTTTGATTGACTTGAAGTTAAGTGTTTGGTATTGATTTTGTATAGTCTATGTAGTATTCAAAAGATTGTTGAACTAGAATTAATCAATTGTGTATGTTTTTGAATTGGTGATGTAGATCAATTAAATGATTCATCATCAAGAAGAGGAGAGTGATATATTTTAAATGCTAGGTGATATCTTTATTTATTTTTTAACATTACATCCAATAGAGAGGATAAAGATTTACTATGGAAAAAAATATTAAAAATAAAGTTTTGAGATATGAATATAAAAGTTTTTCTTTTAAAGTGTTAGGTAAAATTTTTAATGTGATCAATGAGGTTGACATACCATGTCCTCTAGCTCCATGTGAAACACTTTTGACCTAGAGCTATGAAATAGTGAGGTTACAAATAAGGGACCTCATCTCCATGTATAACAATGCTAAGACTCAAATTTGCGAGCACATTAGCTCAGCAAAGACACACACGCATGATTAAAATAGTTTGGTGCGGGTTTGAATCTTGGTGGCCACAACAACAATGCCACCACTTAACCAATACACTATGGGAAAAACCCGAGATGAATATAAAGGCTAGACTTAACCAATACACCATGGGAGGAACTTGAGATGAATATAAAGGCTAGAAAATACCATTGAACACCAAATCTTCATAAGTGCAACATAATAACATGTCTAATTAACTTTAAGAAAAACAAATAAAAATTATGATGTTAATTTTGCAATTTATAATTTTAAATCAAAGTTCATGACAAGAATTAAAGTTAAATATTAAGACAAAAAGTTGTGTTGATGTCTCCTAAGAAAAAGATTTTTATGGGTGGGTAGGAATTTTACATATAGAATTCCATTGACCTCTCTTATCATTTGTGGAATAAATTAATTTACTGCAATGGTTTTATTGAAAAGTATATTTCCTAAGCTCTTACAAAATTATTCTATTAACAACAAATATTTGAGATCAACAATTTATCTAATATATTGATCAATGAATTTTTTGATAAACACAAATGATAATAGAATAGGTTTTTTTGTTGTTGTTGTTTTGATTGGCTTGGACTTAGATTTTTGGTATTAGTTTTCTACAATTCATGCAAAATTCAAAAGACTGGTACTAAAATTAGTTGGTTCAGATCAATTAAATGATTCGTCATCAACAAAAGGAGAGTGATATTTTTTAAATGGAAGGTGATATCTTTATTCATATTTTAACATTACATGTAATTGAGAGGATACATATTTAATATGGAAAAAATGATTAAGAGTAAAGTTTTGAGAGATGAATATAAAGCTAGGAAAAACACTCTTGAATATCTATTTTTTCACAAATGCAACATAATAACATGTCTAATTAACTTTAAGCAAAAGGAAGAAAAATTATAATATTAAGTCAGAGTTGTGTTGATGTCTCTTAAGATGTGTTAGCTCATCTCTCTAATGAGCAAAACTACACATTAGCCGATCTCTCTAATGAGTAAAGCTACATATCTTTGATCTTTATGATGAATGAGATATTATAGAGACTCAAGATCTTGTCTAATGAAACAATAAAACTTGGTACAAGTTTCATAATATATACAACACCTAAATACAAAATGCTCTTCTAAATTTGATTAGTTAGTGCAAAGATTACAAATAAACTAATCTTTTGAAATAAAATAATTGACTTAACATTAATAAGAACATACTCAAATAATTACAAACTAAAAAGCAATCAAATAATAATATAATTAAGAAGAAGATTAAATTAATCTCTATACAAATAATTAGAAATGGATTGAAATGTTTGAAATTATAATGTTTACCTTATTATCTATAGACCTTCTACTTTAAAGATAAGCTATCTCTATTTATTCAAAAATAAATAAAAAAATTGGTTAGTCCTTACTTTGTGATCAACTATTTTAATACTATCCTTGACAACATCCTTTAACAATAATACTTTTTATGACTCCTAAAAACTTTAAATTGACTATTTAAAAAATCCATCTTCTATATAAAAATAATAATACTTCAAATAACACCAATTTCTTTAATTAAAAATAGTTGTTCTGGTGAAGTCGGAGGGAGGTTTAGACGTTAAAGAGACATACGAAGAATTGTGATAAAAGCCACCTTTAGTGGGAAGCAATTATTAAGTAGGTGACCGGTTTTATATATAGTATTAAAAACTCTCACGAAATTTATGTTGGAGAGTTTTAAGGAGACTGTTGGATAGGTAATAAATAATATTAATCTCCATGGAAAAAATAGGTTAGCTGGTTGTTTAACGTTCCATTAATTAAACTGAAATATAGTAAATCACTTCAACGTGACTTTCTGAAGATAGTGAAGAAGATCATCTGAGTAAGGTGGTTTGGTACGTACACCACGATATTTATATCAACGGGAAAGTGACGTCACACGGCCGTTATGTACTGTTTTCAATTCTTTTATCCTCTCATGTCCACACTTTGGAGGTGGCCTAATAGTTTTTCTTTCCTTTTTTTCTAAAAGAAAATGGGTACACTACAATGCTTTGCATATGATTCCTTGTGCTACTTTGTACCCTATTTCTATAGATACAATAATGACTTTTCATTTAGAATAAACTAAAAAGCTTGAGGTGTGTTTTAATGTGTATTGTCATTTGATTGCATTCAATCATCTTGATTTTTTTAACAAATTCATAAGCATATTTTTTTTGAAAGAAAAAAATATAAAGCTTGTGTTTTCCATAAATCCAACCCAATATAATAGCGCAAAAAATTAAGATCATTCGTCTCAAATGGCTTTTCTAGATCTTTCTTCACTTGCTAAATCAACGTCCTACTACTTTTAATGATGACAAAGATAATCAACATATCCAACAAAATATTTTAATTTTTACATGTTTTTGATTGAGAAATCAATGCAAACTAGGGCACTGACCCTTTACATAGTTTAAACTATAAACAACACTATAACATCAAACATACATAACTAAAGTCTTTCTGAACCAGAAACAACAAAAAGAACATAACAACAGGGAACAAGGGAAAGCATCCCAAAACACAAAAAAAAAACAACGCAAGACCTAAGGGGTCAACTTGCGAACCCTAGTCCTATCAATGACATTTTTCCATTCATTGAACATGAACTTGTAAAGTTCCCTAGCTTCATCTTTGTCAGCATCGTTGTGCGTGGTATGCTCTCTTAGGAGGGAGAGAGTGAGGACCGAACTATGAAGTACTTGCAAGCAAAAATTATTGAGACAGGCAATTTGGGAATCCCTGGCCTCCACCTTATGTTTCAGAACCTTGACCTCCTCAAGAATGACCTTCATATCCAGCAATGGCCCCAAGTTTTCAATCCTCTGCAAAATATCCATAACATCAGTACAAATATTTTCGAGTTGTTCCATAGTCGGGATCCCATGGGGGATATCAATCTTTTTCTCATCACCCTCCCTGTTGACAGTCTCCACCACTGGGTCAACTTTTTCCATTTCCACCGTCTTAGCCAAATCCACAATAGGAGCATTGACCCTCGGGGCTCCCAAGTCATCCAGGTCCGCCACATTCTTGTTCTCATACAATAATGACTTGTAATGATATATCTCCCATCTTAGCCGTCTTAGCCAAATCTGCAACAGGAGCTCTGGTTCCCTAGGCCCCCAAATCATCCAGTTTTGCCATTTTCATCACTTCGTCTGGGTCCACCAGGTTGATAGTCACCACAGGTTCCATATCCGACTTAGCATTAGTAGTCTCATCGAGGGGCCCAGAGGAACCCAAATCTTTATGTCCCCCCTCCTTGTCCTAAATCAAGCCTTCGTCAGGATCTGAGACATCCTTAGATTTGTCTTTTTCTTCGAGGAGCTTTTCGACGCCAACCTGCGTGACCTCCTTCTACCTTCAGTGTCAGGGGAAGGGCTTTCCTCCTCAAATTCTTCAAATGAAGAATTGTCCTCAATGATAATTCTTTTCCATTTCATAGGGGCTTTCCCTTTACCCTTAGTGGGGGTGTGAGATTTGCTGGTCAAGGGAGAAGGCACTAGGTTAGGGGTTATCTCAATGATGGACACCGAGGGAGGGAATTGAGCAGACACAGAGGAAGTAAAATGAGCAGCCGTGAGGACACCTTGCGAAAATTGGTAAAACCTAGGTATATCCAAGCCAGAAGAAAAAGCCGAAAGCGAGAGAGAGGTCATGGCAAGGGGTTGGACCAACATAAGGCTATGAGGATGGCAGAGAGCCAGATGATAATTGTAAATCCTATAGATTAAACCCTAGTGAAGCAAGATAGGCGGCTTGTCCTCATGCTTGGGATCAAGGGTATCTTTCACAAAGGTTTGTAGAGAATGCAAGAGGAAAAAAGGCAGACACAACAAGTCATTATTACAAATATGGTTAAGCAAGGGAAGGTGGTAGTAGTAGAATACCTTAAAGCGACCTTCCAACATGAAGTATTTCATCACCATCAAGCAAATTTGGTTCCATGGGTGCCTGAGTTCTTTACGAGCAAACCCTCCCTACAACTTAACTGGTTCCTCTATGCTTTTGAAGAAGCAATTAAGCCCTTCACTATTAGAAACATGGCTAGTGCGCTTCCACTACCTTCCTTCCAAAGCAAGACCCATCACCAAGGCAATGGATTCCTCCGACACTTCAAAAGAAACACCACCCACTGTGACTCTCTGCCCAAACCAAGATGTAGTAAATTGGGCTAAAAGCTGCTCGTCATGGCTACAGAGGGACTCCAAAAAATCAGCCACGCCTCCCTCAACACAGTAGTTCCAGACGAGGGGGTCATTCTTGAAATCATCGGGCTTGTCAGGCTCATAGCACACTCTATCACCCTCCATTTCCTCAACAGAGAGAGCTTGTTTAGTAGACGTCATAAACAAGACCTCACAAAGGATGTCACACATGCAACCCTTAGTGAAAAAAGCAATGTCAATATTGCAAGAGATGAATAAATTTAGCTTGAGGTGACAATCAAGGCACAAAAAGGTGGAATGCTTGCCATTAATAACCTTGGAAATAGGGGACTTGTGCGAGCCATTAGTCATAAATTGAGACATGACTTTAGGCACATAGGAAATATCCCTAAAATAAAAATTGCAAGCATAGTAATGATCTTGGGGGCACGTGGCACAAATTGCCCACAACAGGTTTTTAAAACCATCCAACTCAGCCTAGAACCCATCATATCATCGCCCATCTAGTATATCATTATACGGTGACCCCAAAAAGTGAACCAAAAAATCACCTCACCTTTCGTGGCCAAGCTGGCAGTCCCTATCAACACATAACTGGCGGTAGTCCTACAAATATTCCCCATTTCAAATTTAAAAAATAACTCCTTCTAGGATACCTAGAGGTGAGGAGGAGGGTAGCAATGAGGCTAAACAAGAGCTTCATCATCAATTTGAGTTTGAATTCTCTCTTTTGTTAAAAGGAAGTTGACACGAGGCGACAAAGAAGTGTGGCTCCTCTAACATCTTAGACCAACATTAGTTAACCCTAGGGAAGCAAGAGCATCAACAACCCCATTCCCTTCCCTAAATACATGCATAATCTGGAAAGAGTCATGCCCAAAAAAAAGCCTGAGAGTGTCCTTGATGGAGCCTTCAATGGTCCAATCGAGCCTGTTCCACCCTTTGACAACATCAATGATGAGCTTAGAGTCCCCTTCTATGTCCATGCACCTGATGCCCATGGAGAGAGCAAACCTGATCCCCCAAGCCAAGGCCATGGCTTCAGCTTGGTTACTAGAGTGGCCATTCAAATTCCCAGCATAAGAAGCAACCAGGGCCCCACTGTGGGTTCTAATGACACCTCCCCCTGTTGCAAGACCTTGTCTAGCAGCCCCATCAAAATTTAGTTTGTAGCAGCCAGGGGAGGGGGGAACCAAACAATATTCTGCCTTAGGAGGCATTTGGAGAAATCAATGTGAGAAAATGAAGGAGGAAGGTTCCATCTATGAGCAATCTCCCAATCCCATTTTGAGGGGGGCTTAGGAGGCAATCGAAACCTGGTAATTGATGTGTTCTCTAGAATGAGCTTAATGAAGCAAGCAAAGACTTTTGCCATGAAGGCCTCCTTATCCCTGAATATCCTATTATTCCTTTCCTTCCAAATACACCAACAGTAACTGGGGGGATCTGTCTCCATAGTTGTTGAACAAGAGGATTGGAAGAGGGGCCCTGAAACTCTTGCAACAAATGCATCATATTTTCATTCAGAGTCCAAAAAACACTAAGCTTATAGCAGACCATCCTCTAGAGATCTCTAGCAAAGACACATTGGAGAAAGATATTAGAGTGGCTTTCAACCTCATTTTTGCAAAGGATGCATCTGTTAGGGAACTGAAATCCCCTCTTAGCCAAGTTGTCCTGAGTCAGGATTTTGTTGTGTATAATAGTCCGCTAGAATAAATTGATCTTTGGGATGAGTTGAGGATTCCAAACCTCTTTCCAATTGATAGTTGAGGGAGGTTCTCGAAGAAAGCTATTGTAGGCCGTTTTAACAAAATACTCCCTAGATGGGTCCCATTTGCAAATAAATTTGTCATCTCTAGGAAAGAGGAGGAGGAAGGTTGCAGCCAGAAGGACCTGCAACTCTCTAGTGGCAGGGAGAAGATGGGGTTGATCAAAACAACAATCCTCCTTAATTTTCCAAGTGCTGTTGGAGAAGTAGTTCGAGACCCAATCCCCAAAGAAATTTTTTGTTTCAACCTCGATCCTTATAAGTGAGGGGGAGGATATTAAGGTCTTATGAGGTCCCTACAACAGATGATATTATTCCATATTTTTGATCCCCTGGGAAGACCCACATCATTTAAAGAAGAGACAAAACTATCATTGCCAAGGTATTTAATCCTCATGATATTGCCCCAATCAAGGTCCTTGTTCAGGAGCATCCAAGCCGTTTTGGACATTAGGGCCTTGTTCAAGTGGGTGATTTTACGAATGCCCAACCCTCCCTTATATTTTGGGTAGTAGACATTGTCCCAACCCACCAGAGCGAGCCTTTTCTTTTCTTCCATACTAGTCCAAAGAAAATTTCTTTGGATGCTCTCCAATTTAGTAGCCATGGCAACTGAAATTTTGAATAGGGATAGGAAGTACACTGAGATTCCCTGGAGGGACGAGGCCAATAGCTGAAGCTTCCCAGCACTACTAAGAAACCTTCCCTTCCACCCAGCCAATTTTTTCTACATTCTTTCAAGGACAGTGACCCAAAAGGAGTTGGAGACATCCTTGACAGTTAGAGGAAGCCCAAGGTACATGCTCGAGAGGGAGGCCATTTGACAACCAAGCATCCTACATATTTTATCTTGGAGTTTGTGAGTAGTATGAAAGAAATAAATGTTTCTCTTTTCATAGTTAATATGTTGTCCAGAGGCATCCACATATTGGTTTAGGAAGGATTTCCATCCCTTGGCTTCAACCATAGAAGAGATACTGAAAAGAAAAGTGTCATCCACAAACTGCCGTAGGACAGAAGGAGGCACAGTGGAAGCAGGTTTGATGCCCAAGAGGACCCCTCTGTTGACAAGAGAGTTGAAATTAGAAGCAAAAAATTCAACAAGAATAATAAAGAGGTAGGGATAGAGAGGCTCCCCTTGCCTCAGCCCCCTAGAAGCCCTAGAGTTCTCTTGAGGGCTCCCATTGAGAAGAATAGAATAGTTGATTGTAGATATGCATTCCCTAATGAGGTTGATCAACTTTCCCTCAAAACCAAGCTTTTTCAGAACTTTAAAGAGAAAGTTCCAATTCACTCTGTCATAGGCCTTGGAGATATCCAATTTGAGCACCATACCAGGTTTACAACATTTATCCATAGAATGAATGATCTCATGGGTGGAAATGGCCGCATCAAGAATTTGTCTGCCAGGAACAAAGCCCTTCTGAGTTGGGCTAATCAAGGAGTCTAGAAAGGGTTTAATCCTATTAACCAAGACTTTGATAAAGATCTTGTAAATAGTGCTACAAAGACTGATAGGGCGGAAGCCCTTAAGAAGGGAGGGCTCCTGAATTTTAGGAACCAACACTATGAAAGTGTTATTTAGCTTCTTAAGAAGCTTCCTCGATCTAAATAAATCTCTCATTGCTAGAACCACATCAGCACCCACCACATCCCAAAAGTCCTGGAAGAAAGCCAGAGGGAAGCCATCAAGGCTCGGGGCTTTGAAGGCCCCCATAGAGAGCACCACAATCTTAACTTCATCCTATGAGATCAGGGTCATGATGAGATCATTATCTTCCATCTTGAGGGGAGACGAGAGGCAGTGAAGGAGGTCCTCAACCAGCATAGGGTCCCAAGTTCTAGTATCATCCTTGAACAAAGTTGAGAAATAGTTGGTAGTCATTCTTCCCAAGCTATCCTCATCTTTGATATCCTGATTGTGGTCATCCTCTAAACAAGAAATGTGATTTCTTCTCCTATGGATATTGGCCGATTTGTGGAAGAATGTCATATTTTTATCTCCCTCTTTTAACCATTGAACCCGATATTTCTGTTTCCAGTAGAGTTCTTCCCTCATAGAGTTTTCCTTCCATTTTCTCTGAAGGTCAACCTCCTCTAGGTGGGTAGCTTCCAGGAAATCCCCCTGATCAATTTGTTCTTGAATGGCCTCCATCTTGCTGTTGATTTCCTTTTTCTGATTAAAAATATCCCCAAAGGTGTTTTTATTTTGTCCCCTTACATTTCTTCTGATTAAATCTAATTTTTGGGCAACCCTAAACATGGGTGTGCCTGGGATAGTCTGCCACCATATTTTAATGCAGTTCTTGAACTCTGGGTAGGTATTCCACATGACTTCATACCTAAAGGGGTAGCTTTTCCTTTTGGAGTTGGTGGTGTTGAAGAGAAGAAGGGGGTTATGGTCAGAAACCATTATGGGGAGGGCAGAAAGTTTCAGAGTGGGACCAATACCCCAATTGCCCGAGATGAGAAATCTATCTAATCTGACCTGAATAAGATCCTTCCCTTTTCTAAGATTGGACCAGGTGAATCTTTGACCAGTTAAGTCCACATCAAGTAACCCATTCCTACCTATGAAATACGCCAAGTCAATCATGCTCTTAGAGTACTCCAGAAGTCCTCCTAATTTTTCAGAAGGAAAAAGTAGGGAATTGAAGTCACCTGCAATCATCCAATGAGCATTGTGATCATTTTGAAGGAGAGAAGTAATTCCATTCCACAAAGCTAACCTTCCCATTCTAATATTAGGGGCATAGACAAATTTGAGAAATCAGGAGTCCAGGGTAGAAGAGAGTCTGGAGATAATAAAGTTGGCAGAGGTGGTAATCAGGCTGCTAGAGAACTTAGAGGGATCCCACATAGTAACTAAGCCACCAGATGCTCCACAAGAATCACTAATAAATAACTTAGCACCAGGCTATATTTTTCCTGCGATAAGGGAAAAGGGGGCATCAGTCATTTTAACCTCTTGAAGAAGAAGAACCTAAATTTTATTCTGAAAAATACAATTCATGAGAGCATACTGCTTCTGAGGGCTATTTAGGCCCCTCATATTCCATGAGAGAACCTTCATTTCTTACCTCTTATGGATGTCTCCAAGGTCTGCTACCTGGCATTGGTGACATCCCTTGCTGCTTCCTTTTGTCTAGATATTCTCTGTTATGGCAGACCGTCTTTAGGTCTGCCCCAACTTCAGTCTTCACATTCCTAGTCTTGTGTTTCTATGTGATCCAGCCATTATCAGTAGGAAGTTGGCAACCACAAGAGGAAGCTCCAGGAGAGGAGAGACCCTTTCCCGAGGTAGGGGTAATAGGGAAAGTAGTCAGGCATGATGGGCCCTTCAATAGAAAAATATCAGGAGGGGACCCGATGGACCCAGGGGCTGGCATGGAAATGGAGCCATTAGAAATCTCTCCCTCCTCTAGAGGGGTGATCATTTTTAGAGGGGTGGAGATAAGAAATTCAGAGGGACCAAGTTCAAAGTTTACCTTTTTTCAGAGCTAACAACACCTCCTCATCCAGCAAGGGGCTGGGGTCTCTCTCAGCAAATTTAGCAGGTGAGCCAAGGAGAATATTTATACTCTCCGTAAAGGGGTAGTCCTCACAACTAGCCCCGAGACCTTCCATGGAAGCAATATAATTAGTGGGGCCTTTCGTAACTACAAGACCTTTGAGCTTGAGGGGCTTGGAGTCCTAAAATTTGCACTGAGAGATAATATGAGCTGCTTTGCGACATTTTGGCAAAAGAGGGTAGCGTTTTCATAGACCAGGGCCTAAGTCCAACTTCCCAACCTAGACTTGAGAGTAATGAAGTTAGGGAGATTCTTGTTGACTGTAGCATTTTTACATGTTATATTTTATATGTACAATTCATTTAATCTAAAATATTACGAGAAAACCCATGTGTGCATAGATATCCATCAAACATGACGAACTAGACACAAGATGCTTGCTATAAACCATACAAAGATTTGGTTAATCTATATAGTTAATTTTATTTTCTTTGAGTAAACATACTTCTTATTCATATATGTAGACACCATCTTAAATATATTTATCTAGAAATGAACTTTTGACATCCATTTGATGAACAAACCAACTAAAATATGTGACCATTAAAAAATAACCTAATTATTTTTAATTTTACTATTGAATCAAAATTTTCATCATAAACAATGCCTTCATTTGATCATATCTTTTTCTACCAGTCAATATTTATAATTGTTTGTAGTTCCATCTACTTTGTACTTTTTTTTTGACATATCCACTTGAAACCTATGGGTTTCTTTCTTGCTATCATATCAACAAGGTCTCTTGTATAATTTCACACGAGAGAAACATACTATGTGTGCATTTATTTTTTATATTATTTCAATTCTAATGCTTCACAAATAGAGTTTGCTTCTAAATATTGAACCACAATGCTCATTATTTAAAGCCAAATTTATCTCTATTCAAGATGTGTTTAATATTGCTCCAAAATAAATCACGCCACATATGTTGGCATCCAAGTTCATATTAAGAAAAGGGGGCTGCCTCTTGATTGTTCTTACTAGGTGTACAATATCAAGATCTACACCCATATAATCTTTCATGAGTTGTTCTTTAAAAGAGCTTCTTTGAACTATCTTTCTTTATATTTTTATCCCAAGATTTTTTCTCATCTTCATGAGATTTGCATTTTCATTTATATAAAAATCTGTCATATTTCCTCACATTAGAGGATGTTGTCAAATTCCGCTCTCTATGTTAGGTATTTTAACCCATGTAATAATTGCTTACCTATAGGCAAGACTTTTGTGCCTACCATTTTAAGTTGTTCCTAAATAAAAAATGACAAAAAATATGGATGATACTTTTAAGTAGAGAAAATAAATTGCTAAATATATATTTTTTCTTTAATTTTT
The DNA here is from genome assembly GCF_030272615.1 of Cryptomeria japonica. Lineage (NCBI taxonomy): Eukaryota > Viridiplantae > Streptophyta > Pinopsida > Cupressales > Cupressaceae > Cryptomeria > Cryptomeria japonica. Next base: position 343,978,952 of record NC_081405.1, on the reverse strand, counting down.
TGTAAACACTAACCCTCGTGGCTTACCATAAAAATATCATTTAAAAAAAATAATTAATTGGTTTACGTTAACCCTTAAAAAATAATCCTTTGTTAAATAAAAATGTTTTTTCATTCTTGTACTCTTTTTTAGTTTTCATTTAAATTTGATATATTTATTTTATTTTATTGCTCAAATTAAACTAATAATGGTGATAAGTGATAGCACACTTTTGTAACTTCTTTTAAAATTAGTTTATTCTTATGATTAGATCTATGAAATCTTGATTAGAAGACTTGATATAATAAATTAGAGACACAATTTAATTTAGTTTAAGTAAGATGGTCCAATTAAAGACAACCCTACCTAGTAGCCACTCATAACAACAAAAAGTCACATACTAAAAAAGACATGAGAAATACTATTTTCATTATATTAAAATAAACTCTAACATCATAGACTACTTGATATGTTAATTATAATCCCAACTCTTATTCACTTAAACTTGTTACAGATATGTGTCTTTATTGTCATTGATGTTAAACAAATTGGTCTGGATATGTTCTGGTTTGGACATCTGGTGGATTGAGTTTAGTGTTGAGAAGCTATTGAGCTGTTATGGTTCTTAGACCAGAGAGTGGTTTGGTAGTTCTACGTTTTGGCAAGTTGCGTTGGAATAGTGTCAGCATGATCTTAATGATGAATTCTGTTAGAAGCATGTTTTGGTTGGTCCGGGTATTATTTGTTTTGCTCTGGACTCTTTTCTTGAGCAGAGATATATTTGGTGCAAGCTTTAGATCACATTATTGAAATTGGATATATTGTATATGTGTTCTGGTGATTCCATAGGAAGTATTCTTTTTGGTCCAGTACTTCACATTGGATGTTGTTCTTGGTTCGACTTATGTTTCACATTTTACTTTTTGGTTCGGTTGTATATCTTGGTCGGAAAAGTGTATATGTTACAATCCTTCTTTTGGTTGACTTGATAAGCATTTTTTTTAATTCCGGTTATATATATATATATTTACTAGTTGTATATGAGATATTAGTATATAAAAATGTGAGCGAGTTTGATATGTGAATGGTAAAGCAACGAAGATCAATAAGGGTGTGAAGCAAGGTAGTCAGTCAGTTGTTTTGTTGCAGTGGATATAGATGCAGTGATCTGGAAGGTCCAATGGTTAAAATATTTCAATAAGAGCATAGTTTTGTGCTTTAATAGTGATTGCAATCTGCATTCTGAGAAGCCTCTCATTATACAATTTTTTTTCTTCTGATATTGTAATTCTGTATCTTGTCCTTAGTGCATTTAGCTTTAGGTTTGCAAGTCTCTTTTGTATCATTCTCCATGAGCAGTTAGCCTTGGATAGCAAGTTTGGGTCAATTAGCTCTATCCTTTTGTAATCATTTCTATTTATAGTGGATTATCTTGTGGGTTGACTCCCACCGTAGTTTTTCCTAGTTCGGGTTTTCCACATATAAATATTGGTGATCCTGTGTGATTGCTTATGATGTTGTTGTTTAATTCTTCATCTTATGGATAAATGGATTTAAGTTGTTCATTATGTTACTGAGTTCCATAATTTAGTTTATGCTAATTCACCCCCACCCTTTCAACATCCAGTGTGTTCAACAATTGGTATCAGAGCATGGTTCCTCTTGAGTAAGCTTAACCACTTAGGTAGATTCAAATTCTTGAACACTATGTTTGAAGAAGAGTTGAATAATATGGATAATTTAGATCAAGGCGATTGGAATGATATTTAAGGAGTTGTCGATATGGAAGGAGAACTGAGAGCTGCATTAGTTCATTTGGATGATTGCAAGATAAGTACAAGAAGGTTGTTGAGAAGATTAATTTTTTAAAGGGTTTAGTGGAAAAAGTAAAGAGAGCTATTGATGATTATGAAATAAAGTTTGATGATAAGTCTAAGGAATTCTTGAAACTTGAAGAGGAAGTGTCAATTATGAAAAGGGAACTTAAAGATGCTAAAGATCAGTTTAGTAATGGCTTAAGTTTGAAAGATGGAAAAGAGATTAGAGAATCCATTTTGCAATTTAAAATTGTATAAAGGTTGGTGAATGTTCAAAGGAAAATGAAGGAAAGGATAAAGGATTGAAGAATGCTACTGAGGATAATAAGGCTTTCATGCCTAATTAGAATTTCTAGAAGTTTGTGATGGACCAGAGGCCTCCTCCTGTTTCTCCTAGGTATTTATCTTTTAAAGGAAATTGTTTTTCATGCAATTAGGTAGGGCACAAAGCAAGTGGGTGTAAACATTGGATAAAGAATCACTCTTTTAATGGAAATTGTCATTTTTGCAAAAAGTTTGGGCACAAGGCTAGTGAGTGTAGAAGCAGAATGAATGTGAACAAAAATGTCATATTTTTCAATGGATTTTGTTATATTTGCAATAGATACAAGGACAAAGATGTTGAGTGCATGAATAAGAATTTCAGGAGAAATGTGACTGGAAATATGATGCAAAATGGCCTGGTATGTTATACTTATAATGTTGTTGGGCATATTGCAAGAGTTTGTAGAAATGGTAAAGGAAGGAATGCTTGTCCGAAGAATGGAGTGGATTCTAAAGGAAAATGAAAGGCATTATGGGTAAAGAAATCATAAGAGAAGACCAAAGGAAGAATTGAAGGTTCTTTGACATCCACTATGGATGTTGTTCCTTCTTCTGGTAATTGACTTAGGCAATAGGGTATGAGGGGGGACATCAATGAAAATATATTTTCGATCCCTCTTGGTTTGATGCTGAGATTCTCCCAAGCATGGCAAATATGCGTGGTAATTTTCTGGAGGTTTAAGGTTTACCTTATGGTATGGAAGCAATTTTTAGAGGTTTGATAAATAGTGTATTAGCTTTTTGAAGACCTAATTTGCAAGTATATATTTTGATGATTATGATCATTTGTGCACTTGCGATTTGAGAAGCAAAGGAGATAAAAAGGATCAAATTCAAGAAGTGTAAGAAAGAAGTTTGCAGAGAAAAAATTTGGCATTATGACGAAAATTATAACCATCAATAATGAACCTAGACTTGTGTGTGAATTGAAGCCTTCTATTTCATCGAAAATAGATCTTGTTGGAGTTTTTCCTAGAATCGATGATCAAGTTATCTGTAAGGAAGATGCTTGTTGATATATTCATGTTTCTTTGGAAGAGTATGATCATAAAAAGATTAGGGCTTTCAGGTAGAGCAATCTGGTTGATAATTCATAGAGGTTGAAGAATGAATTTGATGCCCTAGGTTGCAAGGGTTTGGATTTATGGAATAGCTTTCCAATGATTGAAGATGAAGAGATTGCAAGAATTATTTTGAGAAGAGTTCATGGTGAGTATTTATGGCTTGATAAATCATACTTAATTTTGAAAGAAGCATTGCATGCTATGAAAAGGTTATGTGCAATCGGTGAAGTGCCGATGCTAAAATCCGTTAAAAATGTTGAGGCAATTCATCTGACTGATGTTGTATCAGATGGAAGAGAACTGAGAAGTGACACCATCAGAGATATGGACAATAGATATTGTACAATAGCAATATCATACAAAGTTTATTATAGTAACAAAGAGGGTTCTTGTCTGTCTATTGGTGTTCATGTGGTATACAGGATGGTTCGAGAGAATGCTGATTATAATCTATGTGAGATTCTATGATGATAATTATTCAACAACATAGAGAAGATGGAGAGTGATATGTATTCATTTTAGTACGGTTCTTTGATTGTCCGCTTAGTTTTCTATTTTCTACATGCGTTGCCTGGAGTTGAAAATATTGAAGCTTGGAAAAATGATTCGACCATTGGGTCCTAGATTATAGGATATTTAGATGGTTTGGGCGATTGTTCAAATATGTACAAGAATTTATTTGATAAGTTTAGAAGTGTTCTGGTTTTGAGGAATCAGATTCCTCCTAAGGTTTTGGAATAGTATGGAAATGACATTGGTTTTTTAGTTGATAAAGATAATTACTTTTTAGAAGCTGTAGTTTCGAGAGTATATTGGTTAACTCCATTACCTTATGAGGTTTTAGAAGATGAATACATGAAGTTGACTGAGAAAATTTTGATGATGCCTAAATATCCAAATGCATAGAGATTTGGCACAAGGGATGGGATTATTGGAAGGTTCGAAATGCTGGTACCATTGAAGAAGTCTAGAATATATTCTTGAGATGTGTCCACCTCTAGTTCTAAGGTTCAAAGAAGGGAAAATAAAGTTTTAGGGAAGAAGGAAATTGTGTTGGTGGATATTGACAACGACGTCGAGGAAGAAAAGCGAAAATTAGAGCATGAATTAGTTCAAAATAAGTAGGGAGAAGAGGAGTAGCAAGTTTCTGAGGAAATGTTTGATGATGAAGAGTTGACAGAAGAAAAGGTATTGGAGATGATTGAGATGCCTAGCGGTATGAAATCTGTTGGTGATTCTTATCATGATAATGTGTTGTATGAGCAAGATGTAATTGAAAAATCTTTTGTAAAGTATTTAGTGCAAAACAATTTGGTTGCCACTGATATAGTAGATTGTCTTTCAAAGGATCTTGTTGAGGTGCTTATTAAGAGAATGGCTGAGGAAGATGTTGATAAATAATTTACTAAAGCAAATTTGTAGGAAATAATGAGTGTTAAATTCAAGAAGACAAATCATGGGCTAATTCTTAATTTGCTAAATTTCAGGAAATTGATTGGTGAAGTTGAAAAGTTGTACAAAATCTGCTTGAAGTGGCCGACTGCCACACAAAATTTTAAAGATGAAATTGATTGAATTGAGTCTCAACTAGTTGAAATAGGTAACAATTACAGTGTTAACAGATGTTTATGGTAAAGAAAGGGACAAGAAGTGTGAATTGCATAATCAGTTAGCCCTGAGGAAAAGACAGAGAGATGTGTTCATCAGAATGTTTGTAGAATTGAGAGCTGATGTTGAATTGAAAATTTCCTCTTATTTGAGGTTGTTGTTTGATGTTGAAAATGTGGATAAAGGAGCTAAGATAATAAATTCATTTGATGAGGTTGTAAGTAAATGTGTTGATTGTGAATGTTAGAGTAGAATTCTAGATGCTTCTACTCGTGCTTGGAAGGCCTCCATGATAAAATTAAAGAAGTAGTTCAAGGATATCTGGCCGAGTGACTTTGAATGATTTCTATACTTATTGATTTGGTGTTTTATGGCCTATGTCCTTGATGGAAAAGGGGGAGAAATATTACTAAAAATATGTTTATGTTTCATCTATTTATTTTGAGATATTGTTGTTAGGGGGAGCTATTGGCTATTGTTTCTATTAAGTTGCTGTTGGATTATTCAATGAAGACATTTCATTTGGTAAACATTTTTATTATTTGCCATCAATGACAAAGGGGGAGATTGTTACAAATATGTGTCTTTATTGTCATTGATGTCAGATAGAGTGGTCCAAATATGTTCTGGTCTAGACATCTAGTGGATCAAGTTTAGTGTTGAGAAGCTTTTGAGTTGTTATGGTTCTTAGACCAGAGAGTGTTTTGGTAGTTCTAGGTTTTGGCAAGTTGCATTGCAATAGTGTTAGCATGTTCTTAATGATGAATTGTGTTAGAAGAATATTTTGGTTGGTCTGGGTATCATTTATTTTGGTCCAGACTCTTTTCCTTGAGCAAAGATATATTTGGTGCAAGCTTTAGATCGCATTATCAGAACTAGATATATTGTATATGTGTTCCATTGATTCTGCGAGAAGTATTCTTTTTGGTCCGATACTGCGCATCAGATGTTGTTCTTGGTCCAACTTATGTTTTGCATTTTACTTTTTGGTCTGGTTGTACATCTTGGTGTGAAAAGTGTATACGTTAAAATCCTTCTTTTGGCTGACTTGGTAAGAATGTTTTTTTGTTCCAGTTATATATATATATATATATATATATAAATATATATATATATATATATATACATATATATATATATACATATATATATATATCTATACATATATATATATATATACATATATATATATATATACATACATATATATATATATATACATATATATATATATATATATATACATATATATATATATGTATATGTGTATATATATATATATGTATATATATATACATATATATATATATGTATATATATATACATATATATATATATGTATATACATATATATATATATATACATATACATATATATGTATATACATATATATATATATACATATACATATATATATATATATATATATATATATATATATGTATATATATATATATATATATATATATATATATATATATATATATATATATATATATATATATGATAATTTGTTGAGAAGGTGTGTGTGAAGGAGAGATGAGATATGAATAACATGCAAACTAGTTTTATATGAGATTTTGGTATAGAAAGATGCGAGTGAGTTTGATATGTGAATGGTAAAGCAACAAAGATTAGTAAGGGAGTGAAGCAAGGTAGTCAGTCAGTTGTTTTGTGGAGTGGATATAGATGTTGTGATTCAGAAGGTCTAGTGGCTCAAATATTTCAGTAAGAGTAGAGTTTTATGCTTTGACAATGACTGTATTTTGTATTACGAGATGCCTCTATTTATACAGTTCTTTTTTTGATATTTTAATTCTATATCTTTCCCTGAGTGCAGTTTTCTTTAGGTTTGAAAGTATCTTTTGTATCTTTCTCCATGAGCAGTTAGCCTTGGATAGAAAGTCTAGAGCAGTTAGCTCTATCCTTTTGTAATCATTCTATTTATAGTGGATTACCTTGTGGGTTGACTCCCACCTTGGTTTTTCCCAGTTTGGGTTTTCCACATATAAAGATTGGTGTTCTTGTGTGAGTGCTTATGCTACTGTTGTTTAATTCTCCATGTTATGGATAAATGGATTTAAATTGTTAATTGTGTTATTGAGTTCCAAAATTTAGTTTATGTTGATTCAACCCCCCCTCTCAACATTTGGTGTGTTCAACAAAACTACCATGTGCCTCAGAAACTATATCTTACAAAACCAAATTCCAACACCAAGTGTTGCCCAAAATCCTAAACATAGATGTGATTCAAACCTTTATAGTCACTTTTAAAATCTATGCTTGTACCTTTACTTGTGAACCCCTTCAATGGATAGATTTTTGACTATTTCCCTTAGGTTTTGAGTGATTTCTCAACTTGGTCTCTCTACTTTCCCAATTCTCTCTCTCTCTCTCTCTCTCTGTGTCATTTTCATTCTTCTCCCTATTTATTATATCTCTATACATAAAGATCAATGGTTTCATCTTCCTTTGAAGCTACCACAAAATTGTGAACCATTTTCTTTTTGTTCTTTGATTGAATAAATTGTTGGAGTTGATAGCTAACTCCACAACTCCCACAAATCATTTGCAACCAAAACAACTATCAAATCTAAAGAAAAAAATACATGATTAATGTTATGCAACCTTGAGAGAGTTTAATCTAGAAATAGGAATATAATATTTAGATTAACCTATAAATGAATTGGATTGATTACAATAAATACAATGAATGCTTATAAAAGCATAAAGATAAAACCCTAAATGAAACCCTAGGAGAGGATTAAATTAGAGCATGCCAAATGTCTTAATCATATGAATTAAGACAACTTTGCCTATAATTAACTCAATCTAATTATGTAAATGCACTCCCAGGTTTAGCTTAAGTGTAATAAAGTAATAAAAGACCTAATTAGATAATTAATTAGGTAAATGTCCTAATTAATCCAACACCCTCTTAAGACTAACTTAGGGAGAAGCTAAAACCCTAATGATGAAAGAAAAGATGGATGCATGGATGGGTTCCAGTTACAAGGCTTGATGAGGTACCCATGTACAAACAAATGCATTTTCCAATAACCAGAGAAAACGAGAAAACCACATGGAAAAAAACCCTCTCCAAAAGAGAGAAAATATAGTAAATGCATTAGTTAGAGAAGGATAGAAAAATGAATTGATATGATCCCCCAAGGACTGCTTGTATCATACAATAGGAATAAATGTTTCCCCATGGAAGAGATTGTTGGAATCCAAGAACACTGAGAGGGGAGGTGAATCGGTGTTCTACCAGTGAGATGAATTTTAACCTTATTAACAAATTAATTCAGTAATTGGTAACCATAAAAGAATATAATAGTAAGTAGAAATGATGCCACCACAAGAACATGCACCATAACACATATATTTATACATGGAAAACCTCAAAGAGGAAAAACCACGGTGGGATTGGTGACCCACAATATCTATCCACTGGCCAAATGAATAAATATTACAATAGAGGCCTGCACATGTAGGAAGGCCAACAACCTAGAGCGCACTGTTCATCACAAAATGAGCCTCACTGACTACAAACACCAAATACTGGTTTACAAATAAAATTCCAAACTCAAAGAATGCATCTGCTATGCTGGATGAGTTCCAATTCAAGCACTGTCTGTACCAGTTTTCACTGTGTCTTACTTTACTAGTAACTTACTTCACATCCCAAACCTCTAAACCAATAACCAAGACCAACTACAAAATATTATATTCGCATTCAGTCAATCAACATTGCTTGCACATTATCATACCACTATATATTCCTTCTCTCTGCATGTATCTCCAAAATAACCTAACCAGACTGACTTAAATACCCTTCCCAAACATAAACATGAATGCCTTATGTCGGCTTACAATGATATTACAATTAATTTACATGTCGGCCGAGACAAAAATAAATACATTAAAATTTGTGATCGATGCCACTGATTGTTGCCGTGTAAACCTGCCGGATCAATCTCCTATGTCGGCCTCATATACTGGTTCCTAGTTTGCCGGTTTCCCTTGTCCACCAAATGACTTGAATGCCAGTTGCCGAATCATGAATACCGATGAGTACCAGTTAAATGTCCAACCCAAAATGATGTGTGTTGCCATTAATGACAACACAACTAAACCGAATGAGTGTCAATTTCCAACAATCTCCCCCTTTGGCATTGATGGCAACACTCATGTGAAAAAAATGAATCTCTAAAGTGCTGTCCCGGTTCCTCCCAAAACTGACTCTACTCCCCCTAAGCTATACATTACTTCTTATGTCCCTTAACATTTTTCACAACAACCACTCCCCCTTTGACATCAATGACAAAGGCGGGGCAAAATAATTTGTTTATCGGATCTAGATGTACTTGAATATATCCAGGTAAGCACCCTTCAAAAATCCTAAGTAAGTATCCCAACTAGTTTTCAATGTTCCCAAAATAGATACAAATCTATTAAGAATGTATGCATGAAGTTCTTCTTCGGTTAGGTCTGCCGGTGTGGGTTTATTCATCAATTCTAAACTTTCCCGCTTATGAAGTAACAAAGTGTTCAACCGGGGACTAACCAATCCTCTCAATTCCCTAGCTCGCCAAATTAACCTATCCATATCTTTCTCCAAGGCTGATATCTCAGATTCTGTAACCAAAATTTGACCATCAATAGCGTTGGTCAATGACTAAGTACCATCAGAATTGTTAGCCAGTTGTTCCAACCAGGCCTTTTCTACTTTTATTTTTACCTCCAGGTCAGCTGTAATTTTGTCGGCGTTAGTACAAGACCTATATATAAAACTGCATTGATTAAGAGCCTCAATCATTGTTAGTTTCTCTATCATCTTCACCTTGTCTGATATGATCATATTGTAATAGGTGACCTTCCTAGCTACATTGTATCTCTCTATTAACCGCCGGTTTGATATCTGTTGAAGATTTTGAAACTCTTTTTCAATGTGTTCAGTCAAACTCTTAAGCTTACCAGAGGGGCTAGCTACCAGACTAGTGTATCCTAGAACTAGTTGCTATAGAACTGGAATGACCTGCTCAATGACTTTCTTGTCTTCTGTTCCTTCCTTCCTTAACTTCTGAGCTACAACATACATCAATTCAAAATTGCCCAGTTGCTCAATATTCCTCTACCCAAAATCAACTTTACTGGATGAGCCAAGTGCCAACAATGTATTACTAGACTCTCCAACCTACTGACTGGCATCGGTGGCTTCACCACTTGGTGTAGTAACATGCTCAACCTTAACCTCTTCTATATGTACATTTGTTGCTGGAGGTTCAATATCCTTAACTTGTTTATTTTCTATATCTACATCAATAACCTCTACATTTGGAATGTTATGTTTCTGTGTATCCTGCTTATCATGCACAACTTCAGTGTTATCTACCGATTTTTCTACATTATGTACATGTGATACTGCTAGAGGAATATCCTCTGTTAGTTTCTATTCCCAAACCGATGAATCTAAACCTAATATACCTTTCCCCTTACCATCAACTGAGATATCTTGAATACTAGACTTAGGAGGGAATACCGGTGGAGTAAAGAAATTAGGTTTATCTATACAGAATTTTACCCATGCCTCGTGGGTCTCCTTAACTATTTCATTTACTCTACCTACCATTAGAATCACATGCCAGTGTCTGCTCTGGAAAATGATTTTATTTGCATATTCCAGACATTGCTGCAACTCCTCATCAGTTATTGCACCACAAACAGTTAATAACTCCTGTATCTTTATATTTTTATCCTCTTCAAGTGCAGACAATCTCCTAGCATATAGCTTATTATACAAATCTCCTAGTATTTGATTTTCAATCTCAAGTAATGTCTTCTTATATATATCTATAACAAAATTGCTTCCTCAATCTCCATTTGTTCCTTAACATCCATATGTACATAGTAATGCTGGATATTACTCAAAATTCCATCTTTATTTATTTGATCTATTAATTCAACAACTGAGAGAGGAGGAATGACTTCAATACTCTTACCAGATTTGAGAGCCATGTCTATATTTGATTTCTTCTTGTTAGGAGTAGAAGTAGACTCTTCAACCGATTTCCTCTTCTCTGTGGGTTTCCTCTCCTTCAAAATTTTCTTTTGGGCTGCCAGAGGAGTGACCTTTACTTTTCGTTTCTTTCTTTCCTTAGGCTTCTTCCTCTGTATCTTGATGTAAGTCTTGGGAATCTTTGAGAGAACGACATCAATATCAGAACCGGATTCAACAGGGCCAATATAAGTTTTCAGTTTCTTCCTCTTCAATACACCCTTGCCGGCTGTTGCTGCCGGTGGAGTCTGAACTACTGCCGAAGATGACCCTTTTTCTTGTCCAATGATCTATTTGATTTCAGAGAACATTTTCTCCACAACTTCACCAACCTTATTGATTTTTCCTTCCCTCTTCTTCTTGCTAAAACCTATCTGAACTTCAGATTGCTTTTTCTTTGTTGTCCCAAAGGTTTTCTCAGCTTCATCAACCAGGGCATCAATAAGAGTCTTGGCATATATGTCCAAGATATTAGCATCAACCTCATAATCCATCTCAGTGATCTAGATATTTTGTCATTGCACTGCCTCCATCAATGTTTCATCCTTCTTAACCATAAAGCAAATTTCTGTAGAGTACTTATGAACAATATGCTTAGACACACACACACTCTCTCTCTCTCTCTCTCTCTCTCTCTTCTTCATTGTCTTTTGAAAAAATTTGAAATAACCCCATAAAATTGAGTCTCTCTCCTTGTCCTGTCCCAAGCCTCTTATAGCATCTTTTATTTATTTTCCTACTAGCATATCAAATGCCTATTGTGTTTTACCAGATCCCGGTAACTCATTCAGAAAGAAAAGCATCAAGCAAATAACAGGGTTGCCATACTAGAAAACACCTTTCTTCTTACCCTTAATCTTCCCTAGGTTTGAAATTAGCTCTTCACACATCCATTGACAGAGATCATACCTATCATTTTCTTTGACCATCTTATGAGCATAGTAAATGCATGAATTGGAAACAAAGTTCTATCGGTTTGATTGGGTTACCTTGTAACTGATGATCATACTTGCAAATTGAACAACTTTGTCTCTAATAGTGCTTATCCTCATTGACCGGTTGTCAAAAGTTGCATCAGTTAACTTCTCCACCTCATTGTTAGATATTTTCTTCTTTTTGGGAGTCTGACAAGTTTGGGGCAAACCTATGATTGCATGAATAGCCTCCTTGGTGATTTTGTTAGGTCGGTCTAGCCACATGAATTCCCCGTGGATATGGCTTAGTATATACCGGATCATTTCATCTTCAAATTCTGACATCTCCAAAATGTCTGTGAAACCCTGATCCTTCAAAATTTGGAATTCCAGTTTCATCGATCCTTTCCTATCCAACAGATTTGTCATGTACATTGTTTTGATTTTAGTAGAACCTAAATGCTCCAGAGTGCAATGGATATATGCACGAACATCTTCAATATACAGAACTCCATCTGGAGCCATAGAAAACGCATTGATTGAATCATCGACCTTCACAAGATGAGGGAATTACTTGAAAAAGTGGGCATGGATGATCCTTGATGTCAACGACAACAAGGGTATCCAAACCTATCAGAGCGGTAGCTGATCCAGAGGCCATTGCAAAAAGATAGCTTAGAAACTGATAAAATACCTCACAACCTTCACCAGTGAAAGCTCTTGAAAATCTTCTCTAAATGCACTGAAATTCACTTGATCACATTGAATCACTTTAAACTCGCTCTACTTCTCTTTGAATGCTATGTGATCAAGAATGAACCAACATTTCCTTCTTATTCGACGAAAACCCTAATTTCACATTGACATAAATTCGTGCTGGCCTATCATACTGGATTCAAAATCCATAAGCTCAGTATTGAAAAACCTTCAGATTGACTTCTCCAAGATCTAAAACAAGCTTTCAGATTGCTACCAAGGGTAATGCAAGATCTATCATTAATTTGCCTCCCCCTAAGGCTAATGCCTTAGTTACCGAATGAGTTTCCTACCGGTGCAGGAACATTCTGCTCTACTAGTTGAGTAATCGGGTTGTTTGTCTTTGCTGTTTGATCTTCAGATTTCCTAACCCATTTCCTCTCATGCTCCTTCCGGATATCATCAACCTTCTATTTTTATTTCTCATCATTTCCTACCAGATTGTTCTTGCTTCTGCAAAATTTAGCAATATGTCCTATTTTGTTGCATGCATAGCAAGTGACATTATCTTTCTGAATTTCTTTACTATATCCTTGATCATTCCTTCACCTGCATTGATTAGCCATATGTCCAAACTTTCCACATGCATGAGATTTCACATTCATTCTAAAATCTTCTGTCCTATGACCATATTTCTTAAAATTTGAACACTGACTGGGAACTACATGATTGTCCTAATTTTCTCTATTTCTACAATGTCTTTCCATATGACCAAATTTATTGCAAACAAAATATCTACCATTCAATTTATGTGCATTGGGTTGCCTTACCGATGATTTCTAGTTCTGGTTGACAGGTGGGTTCTCCTTCTGATCGATTTATTCAACTTCATTTGTAGTACCAAAGCTTTCTCTATGCTCAAATCCAAGACCTCTAGTGTCTCCCTTGTGCATTTGATCCTTCAATAGCTCATCAAGCTTTGCAAAACTGTCCTTAAACTTGTCTTTGTATTCATTTGTAGTATCTAGATCTCCCCTTAGGTCTGTTATCAATCTTTCCAACTCTTGCTCATTATTTTGGGTTTGCACCAGTTCAGTTCTCAGCATATCATTCTCATGTGCTAGCCTAATGCATTCCTTAGATTTGTCTTTTTGTGATTTTCCAAGATTTTCTGCTTTCTTCTTCTGGTCTTCAATCTCCTTGGACATCCTCATAGTTAGGGCTTGCATTTCATTCTTCATGACAATATTCTCCTGACTCAACTTCTGACATTGTTATTTAAGGGCATTCTTTTCTTCATCATCCTGATTTTATAAAAGTTCCTTCCTTCTAGCTTGAGCAGATGACAACCTCTCCTGTAGGATAAGAATGAATTCTTTTGCAGAGTTCAACTCATCTTGCAACTTCAAGTTCTTCATCCTTTCAGCATCTTAGTCTTCAAGTGCTACTTCAAGTTGTTTATGCAAACACATCTCCATGGATTCTGGATTCATGATCTTCCTTAAGCTGTTAGACTTACTCCAAGGTACCAAGCTCTGATACCAATTGTTGGAATCCAAGAAAACTGAGAGGGGGGGGGGGGTGAATCAGTGTTCTACCGGTGAGATCAATTTTAACCTTATTAACAAAGTAATTCAATAACTAGTAACCATAAAATAATATAACAGTAGAAATGATGCCACCATAAGAACATACACCATAACATAAGGATTTATACATGGAAAACCTCAAAGAGGAAAAACCACGGTGGGATTGGCTACTCCTAATATCTATCCACTGGCCAAATGAATAAATATTAGAATATGGGTCTGCACATGTAGGAAGGCCAACAATCTAGAGCACACTGCTCATCACAAAAGGAGCCTCACTGACTAAAAACACCAAATACTGGTTTACAAACAAAATTCTGAACTCAGAGAATGCATCTGCTATGCTGGATGAGTTTCGGTTCAAGCACTGTCTGTATCGGTTTTCATTTTGTCCTCCTTTATCGGTAACTTACTTCGCATCCCAAACCTCTAAATCAATAACCAAGACCGACTACAGAATATTATATTCACATTCAGTTGATCAACATTGCTCACACAATACCATACCACTATATATTCCTTCTCTCTATATGTATCTCCAAAATAACCTAACTGAACTAACTTAAATACCCTTCCCAAACATAAACATGAATGCCTTATGTTGGCTTACAATGATATTACAATTTATTTATATTTTGACCTAGACAAAAATAAATACATTAAACTTTGTGACCGATGCCATTGATTGTTGCCGTGTAAATCTGCCAGATCAATCTCCTATGTCGACCTCATATACCTATTCCTAGTTTGCCTGTTTCCCTTGTCTGCCAGATGACTTGAATGCCGGTTGCCGAATCATGAATACCGGTTAAGTGTCCAACCCAAAATGATGTGTGTTGCCATCAATGACAACACAACTAAACCGGATGAGTGTCAATTGCCAACAAAGATAAAACCCATGAAGAAGTAGCTCCTATGCCAATGATGAACACTTGAAGATAGATCAAGATCCACTGCCCACAAACAATATTTCTCCTCTTATGAAGAAACAAATCCACTATGATATGAGAAGTTATTCCCATAAATTGGAAGAATCAAGAATCCATATCTAAATGATGTGTGCCTCTAAAAACTATTGAAATGTCCTGATGTCGAATGAGATAATGGAAATTCATAGATTTGTGAAGATTGATGTAGAATAAGATCCATGAGTGATGAAGATTGGAAAAAAATAATGATGTGGTTTTCATAAAAGAGGAGATGGATATCCTTAAGGTAAACCTCCAAATCTACAATGTGAGACTCCACAAATAATGATGATATGCCTGCAAGATAAAAATACTAGGTAGCTATGTACAGAAGGAAATGAATGTACCAATAAACTAAATCAATGGGGCCCATACATGTTCCAATGCCAAGATGATAAAAAATAACATAAGATGTAGATGGCATCTCAAGATGAGGAGTAGGAACATGAAGACATGACTATGATCCATGAGAACATGAAAGACCTATGATATATTCAATCTCCTCTAAAGTATATTCATCAGAGGGTATAATATGCATGTACAAGGGGAATAAGATAGTTTGTTGCAAGATCCTTTGGGAATGGAGAGAAATGAGGGTCTTCATGCATCTGCCAAAGTTGATTCTAAAGTGTGTGGGGACAATCAAGGTCCGATATAACACAAATAGTGTTAGGATCCACACTAGAACAAATCAATACTACAACATGGTATATGATAATTCCGTAAGCTAATCTACTAAGTGTGGTTGGTTCAAGTATGAGTCCATACAAATAAGGTAAAATATCTAACCACTTGAGAAGTGTTAAGATGCCATTTTGCTAAGAATCATAAGTGCCCTTTGCTAGAATGACAATAGAAGGATGAATCAAAAAACCCATGTTAACTCCTCAAACAAAAACAACAAACCCTAATAACATCAATGCAGGTAAATCAAATCAAATAAAGTCATCTCCCAAAAATAGATCATTTGTAGGTGCCAAAACGTCCAAGTAATTAACCAAAAAGTGAAAACAAAAATAATTGAATAAAATATACTTGTGTAAGATTCTAGAAAAAGTGCATGGATAGATCTAAAGAGCTTCGAATCACCTTTCCAACATCACAAGAATCATGAAAATTGGAGATACTGATAGAAAGATATGAGCTCAAAAGTAAAAAATGAAGATTTGACTTTGACTAAGAATGATAGGAACTAGTAAAAAAATCTAAATATGAAACCTCCACCATTGGAAATTGCTGAAAACCAAATTTCCAATTCAATATCTCATTTTCCCAATTTCAACACCGTATCCCCAAGTTAATAAATTTTTAAAAATAGGCTAAATTTAGTGAGTTGATAACTAGTAGACATGACCCTTCTGATCTAATTTATACAAAATTCACTCATTGCATTCAAAATCTAACAAATGCCTAGATTTTTTTAAAATATGTTAACAAAATCTAGAAATATTTTTTCTCAAACATTCACAAAGAAAAAGTTATGGCTATCTTTTTTTATTTTTTATGCTTTTCTATAAAATTTGACAAATTTTGGCAAATTGATAGTTGCACAAATGGTTTTTCATGGTTGTGAACAAAACCCAATTTTTTTCTCCAATATGAGTCAATTTTCTCTCAAGTAGATCTCTCAAAAAACTAATAGGAAGGCATATATCCAACTGACACCATGTTGGAGTTTATAGCTAACCCTGAAGCTCCCAAAAATCATCTACAACCTAAACACCTATCACATCTAAAGAAAAAAAAGACATGATTGATGCTATGAAATGTTGAGAGAGAGATTGATCCAAATAGAAATCTAATATTGAGATTAACTTGTAAATGAATTGGATTGATTACAATGAATACAATGAATGCTTATGAAATCATAAAGATAGAAGCCAAGGAAAGGATTAAATTAGAACATGACAAGTTTCTTAATCATGTGACTTGAGACAACTTGGCTTATAGTTAGCTCAATCTAAATATATATATGCACTACTAAGTTTAGCTTAAGTTAATAAAGTAATTAAGGACCTAATTAGATAATTAATTCGATGATTATCCTAATTAATCCAACATAAAATTCTACTTTATCCAAGAAATAACCCTACCATTCTCTCTTATATTTAGAAATTTCTAAAGATTTGCATGACAATAGATAGCCCAATAGGAAACACCTACCCATGCAATTAGGAATAGTTGTCGTATTAATACAATAAAAAATCGGGTGAAGATAAAACAATATTTTTCAGATGATAACTATAGAGTCCAAAGACCACTAATATAGGAAAATAAGATACATGTCATAGTCAACCACTAAATAATATTTCTACCCAAAACACTTAATGCAACCAAGAAAAGTAAATGATCTTAAATTGACAAGGTAGAATCATAAAATGAATTAACTTCTAACAAAAGACAAAGTGTCCTTTGAAGTCCATGTTATAATGCATTATCATTGCTAGTTATCATTTCCACCTTACTATTGAATTAATCCCATACGCTACCAAATTTGTAGTTGTTTCTAAAGATAATAAATGTTGACACCTGAAAATGTCCATTACTTAAACAACCTAATTCATCTAATCATCACCTAAGTCTCGATTTCATCTAAGTTGGCTAATCATCATATCACCTAGTACACACATGACACAACCTCATCACATAGCACATAAAAAATTAATTAAATAATTCCTAAGTTATTTAAGTAATATTATTCATCAATTTATTCGTTATCATCCTCTTTAATTAAAATATTTTAAAGTATTTAATTAATCCATTTATTTCTCCATTTTTTTTTGATCGGTAATTGTTGTTGATCTCTATTAAGATATCATGATTTAAAACTGACCCAAACTAGGTGAGGCTACAACAAGGGAGCCCCCTCCCTAGACCAACAAGGCACCATAGTACAAGACCTTTTAATAGGTCAAAACATTACATTCTGGTTTTTGCTCCTCCCTTATCGTGATAATGAAGGAGCATATTGAAGGGAACTTCCTCAATTCTCTTGTCTCTCTTCCTCTTCACCTCTATCCATCCTTTGTCCAGTTCCCTAGCTTCCTGCATCTTTAATTTGGATTCACTAATAGAGATCCATCTAACCTCTAAGCTTCTTACACAAATTTGATTTCCATTATACTCCACATCATCACCACAACCTATCCTTGAATAGGTTATTGCCTTCTCTCCTTGAATGCTTCTCTTATCTAATATGCCCTCTCTAATCTGAGTATCAACACCGGCCTTTTCTAAGTCTCTGGAATCTCCTTCGGGCATAATAGAAGAGGAGTCCTCATTTTGAGCTGCAACACAATCAACATCCTTCTCCTTTGAGGCTCAAGGGGAATCACATTGGTTTCCCTTTTCCACCACATACCTTGCTTTTGTGATTTTCCCTATTCACAGTTTTCAGTAATGTGGCCCATTTGAAAGCAACGACCACAGTTTTCAGGTTGTATGCTGAAACCCTCAGGACCTCTCGTCTACTCCTAGAAATTTTCCCAAAAAATCTCCACTAGCCTTAAAACAAGATTCAAACCAAAATTGTAAAGGGAGGTATGGAAGTCTTACCCACAATGGAATTTTGTCAAAGGATTCTGTGGTGGGATTGAAAGATGAGTACAATGGTTTCAACATCAACATGTATTTGTCCTCCCAACTCCATTGATACTCAAAGAGGGCATTCTTCTAATCTAGTTCATTGTTGAAGACAACCACAAAATGCCCTCTCACCCCTGGGTAAATGTGGACATCCCCCTCAAGAATGGGGTTCCAAAATATTGTAATCCACTTATGTAGTTCACTCAAACTCGGCCAAAAACCTTTGAATCTCCCTATCAGTCCCAACTTCGAGAAAAATTTCTCATTTTCTTTGACTTCCTCAACCATCTTGGCCCCTAGTTGCATCATCAACCTTTCTACTGTCGGAATACCTTGAAAGAAAACCCTAGACTTCACATTACTCTTTCTGTCTACCAATCCCCTATAACTATAACCTCCACTCGAAGGCATCGCCTTCAACCTAGCCCCCATGTCCTTACCAGGGTTCCCATGAAATCCCTTTTTGGAAAAGTCACCATCTTTGCTGAAATCTCTGCCAAAATTTCCGTTTGATGTCAGAGCTTTCACAAATGATTTAGTTCACTAATAACTTCCGTTCCCCACTGCACCACTGGAGAAAGAGGAAACTCCGCCACCTACCTTACAACCAGGCACAATGCGAGGGAAGCTAGTTGTAGAAGGGCACCGCAATGCCATCGACTAGTATGGATTATGATTTATTTCTCCATATTAATTAAATAAATTTTATTTATTTAATTAACTAACATTTCCTCCATAATTAAATAAATAAATTAATTTAATTGGTTTTTTCTAAATTTATTTTCTCTAAAAATAAATAAAATTAATATTTTATTTATTTTTATCATGCACTTGAATTAAATTATTTTTAATTATTTGTCTATCAATCATTCTTTTCATGCACATTAATTAAATAATTTTTAGAATTATTTAATTAATTTATTTCCATTAATATCTTCTAGTTCACAATATTTAATTATTTAATTATCTAATTATCTAATTATTCATCTACAATTAAATATACTATTTTTATTTATTGAATTACCTTTCTAAATTTTTAGAGACCGTGCCAAATAGTGGAAGGAAATGGAAGAAGTCCTTGAGTCAAACAAGATTGAATAGATATAAATTGATGGTTGGAGATTTCCAATAACGATTCTCGAATCCTATTGAGATGGAAATTTGGGTACCTTGACAAATTCTTGCACGATAGTTTTTAACATTTTCTTTCTAATCACAAAAGCGACTATCCATGTGGCTCTAGGTGGTAGTCATCTAGGCGTATCCTATGTTTTGCAAGTTCCCATAGAGAAGTGGAATTTGTAGTATTGAAATCAATAGTAAACATTTGCACTTTGTATGAAAAATTTGACTAAGATTTGGGTGGATGGTCAAGGATTCCATGCTCACATTCCCCTTACCATGCCCTTCTACAATGCTTAATAAGTAGCCTATCTCAAGAAAGACCTTCACAAGGTTATGATCTTTGAAAATCACCATCAACAATGTAGCATGCCCTCCAAGTGATGGTCTGATTGCGAGTCTTTTTGATGCAGAAGCTACAACTAAGAAGAAGTCTAAGACAACAAAACTATTGTCCTTATATTAAGAAGGGATGAATGTTATGAATATGGAGAATTTTTGAAATATTATTATTTGTAATGGTGATTTGCTCTCCCCAGCACAAGTTGTCTAGGCTATTGAGCTCATCGAGGGTATCTACATGCTCTTGTGTTCAGAATCCTGGTTGTGTTAATTTTTCTTTTAATGCAATGTGATCTATCATTGTGAAAATTTACAGTGCAAATTATGTAGAGAAAACAATAAATTATAAACACATAGATTTACATGAAAAAACTCAATAAAATTATACTAGAAAAAACCACAAGCTAAGATCTTTCATATTATATTTCCTAAGAATTTTCATAGTTACAACACGGTGTGTGCAAGAAGTTGAGTCCAAAAAGTATGAGCGATTTTCTTATTTTCATAATTTATCACATTTTCAACCTAAGAATTTGAAGCACTTTAAGATTGAATCTTAAAAAAAGTTAGTAATATGAAATATAAGACTCAAAGTTTCGTTTCCAAATATGTAATTTATTTTAATACTTAAATGATACAAATTATTTTTCAATAGGCAATGTCTAAAAACCACTATTTAAAAGTCACTTTTTCAGGACCACATCATGCATGTGTGCAATAGGCATATTTTGACGTAAATATAAGTATATTTATGATCCTCTTTGGAAAAGATCTGTAAGACATTGAATATTGTTGAAGATTTTTTTTATAATTTTTTTTTTGCTGTAATTATTGTATTGAAAACCCCTCATGTATGAAAAGCATAAGTAGACCTAAAATTATCATTTTTTGATTTTTTTTTCAAATTGAAAAGATTTGTCTATAGATTGTTGATGTTTATACTGGAATCAGATTACTAAAATATTATAAAACCTAATAGATTCAACTAAAATCCTAGTCCTACAATGAAATCCAACATAAAACCAATGAAGAACCTAAGATCATGCAAAATATCAAATAAAGAAATATTATACCATTCACATGCTCCAAGGGCTTGTCTTCATTGTCCTCCTATCTCCATTGATCTTGTTTGATGTAGTTGCTCTTAGATTTTATGCTTGCACAAGAGCTCAATGGTGAATGGATGGTGGTTGTGTATACAATTCGACAAAGTTTGGGTACTTGTTCACTTTCTTCATATGGAAAGAGAGAGGAAGAGGTCTCTTTTATAGATATCACCCTAGAAATGGAGGGCTAGGATTAAGAGGTGGGATAAAATATGGCCAGCTAAGATTGAAGGGTAGGCATAGAAAATAGGAAAATATTAGAGAGGAGGTTACGGGCAAATTAAGAGATGAATGGCACTTGTCATGGAGGGAAAAAGATAATGAATTAATTAAATAAATAAAGATTTATTTAATTAATAGAAGAGGTGGGTCCAATTAAATAATTAAAATATTTATTTAATTTAGGGGAAGGATAATTTAAATAAATAAAAATATATATTTAAATGGGAAAAGGCTAGAAGAGGTTTAGTGAATTAATTAAATAAATAAAAACCTATTTAATTAATAGAAGGCTTAGGATAAGATAATTAAATAAATATAATATTTATTTAATCAAGCTAGGACAACTTTAGGTGTCTACATTTTGCCCCTCTTTGAGACATTGCATCTTGTCGTATTATTTCAAAAAAAAATAATACACTAATACAATAGGTTTTCCTTGGTAAGGAAGACAACATCCCCCCTTGAGAGATTGGGTGAATAATCTATGAACAATTTAGATAATTTCTCAATAAGGAAAAAGGTTGGGATATGCCAAGAAGGAGGATACGTGGGTGAAAAGGCAAGGATCTATGACAGAGCGATTTCACATATTTGAGCAGGTTTGATGACATGAGCGACCAGAGGAGTACGGGGAGCCTGTAAGTACATTCTCTTTTTTCTTTATTTCATGCATTTATGACATCATTAATAGGTCTAGGAGTTAGGTCGCCAAAAATGTGATAGTACAGTAAATAGCGAAAATGCGTATGTGTTGAGTCTTAGTGCATACAGGTTAGGTTTCAACATGTTTATGTTTAAAATGCATTTTTGTGTGCTAAAAGTGTGTCTATGTCATGTATAAGTGTGTTTTTGTCAAAAACATGTATAAGGTCCTTAAAAAGCACATATGTGTCAAATAGTGACACGCTTATGTTGCAAGTGTGTATGTGCTAGGTATAACTATGCATATGATTTCTTGATGCGTATGTGTGCAATAGTGACGCGCATATGTGTTTTGATGCGTTTTTGCAATGTCAAAGTGTGTTTTTGGTTTTGTAGTGTGTATATGGTTAAAGTAGGAGCAAAAGCTGCCAATATGATAAACAAAAGTAGCTAGTAGGATAAATAGTCGTATTGATCAAATCTGATGATTGCTCTAATATGATAGATTGTGCAACGACTAATGAAGTTGATAAAGCTAATGAAGTCGTGAGATAAAGCTGACAAATCTTAACTGAAGCTGATAAAGTTTGATACTAATGTGATTGTGTTTGTGATTACAGGTGGATCTAGCACCCTTATATTCTTAGGAGAGAATCTTGTAGACCCACAGATTGAGACCACAGTTGATTAAGGATGATCATTTGACCCTTTCAATACTTGGATTGTGGCATGTGACCTTTATGCTCAAGATTCTGGCTAATCTCAATTTGTTGTCTACTTTAGCTAAGAGATGGTACAGTGAGCATTGTACGTTCCACCTATCAATGAGCGAGATGCTCGTTAAACTGAGGATGTCTATCAAATTTTGTAGGTTTTGATTCATGGAGAGCTGGTGGTCTACAACAAGGAGGGCGATGATGTAGATCCTTTGCACCGAGTCTTTGATTTTGAGAACCTAGAGATTCATGATAGCCATGTGAATTGGGAAGAGATGTATGAGTGTGGTCTAGTAGGATCAATTCGAGCAACTATCTTTAGAGGGTTTATAATTGATATAGATTTATTCTGACAAGATGACTCATGGAATGTCCATAAGATGGGGTTGGGCGATGGAGATGATGCTGACCGAGGGGAAGTGGTTTGCTTGGGGGCCCTATTTATTAACACATATATACCATGATCTTAATCAGTTTGTATATCTAGGAGGATGCAGTATCTCAAAAGGGGTGACACTATTGCAGATATGGGCTTACAAGCATATAGCGGTCACTAGACCAATTTTTTATAGAGGATGCAAGGCAGGGTAGTCCTATGTGCACATGTACAACATGATTGTCTCCCAACCATGGCTTGGGAAGATGAACTACTGGTAGTGTGTCATTGATGATATTGATACAGTGATCTGGAGGCCATACTTAGATTGTGAGGCATGGGAGGAGGATGAAAAAGATCTCCCATATTGTTACTAGACCAGATGCCTGATTGGTTGTACCACCTTCATTATTAAGAGATGTTTGTCAGATAGGGTTTTGTGACAGTTTGACATAGTGCAGGGACAACCGCTAGAGTCAACCAAGTTTTCTAGAACCTGATGGGAGATAATGTGGTGGAGCCCATGCCTATCATACAAGGTGGCACTAGCAGAGTTCTAAGCCTTGATACTAGTTCTATTGGACTTATAGTAAGACATGGTAGACACAAGAATGACACTTGATTATGAGACCTATTTCAAAGCTCATCCATTCTTAAGACTCATAGGTGTTGGAGAGACAATACTGTTGTTAGAGGATGACATCGATGGAGACAGGCCAACTAGGAGGAGGAGGAGGAGGAGGAGGAGGAGGAGAGGAGGCTGAGGGAGAGGTGATGGTTCAGAGGGGGATGATGGTAGAGGTGGGTGACTACCCAAGCAACTGAGTGGTAGGGAAGGATGCGACAAGATTAGATCACAAAGGTAGATTATAGCATAGGTTGATATCTATCCATAGGTATAGGATCCTCCTCCATAGGTACAAACAACATTTGCCCAGACTCAAGGAGAAAGACAGGGTTGTGAGGCCACAAGATAGGATCAACTTGTAGAGGGACAAGAATGGGGATGGGAGGGAAAACATGATCATCTCAAATAGGGATATGGATGAGGGTGGGAGGAGCCAGATGATTTAGGGGCCTTGAGAGCCCAGATACAAGTTTTGGAGGGGTAAGTTCAAATGCATGCCACCCAAATTGTAGCATTGCAAGAGTAGGTGTAGATTGTTACTTCAGAGCGAGATGCAACTATTGAGAGGCATGGACAAGCTGAGG
The DNA here is from genome assembly GCF_030272615.1 of Cryptomeria japonica. NCBI lineage: Eukaryota > Viridiplantae > Streptophyta > Pinopsida > Cupressales > Cupressaceae > Cryptomeria > Cryptomeria japonica. The sequence continues at coordinate 343,954,611 of NC_081405.1, read as the reverse complement.
AGGCCATAGAGAAAGCTAGGGATACTGGACAAGTAAATTTCTCATTTGGTATGGACATTGTTTTTAGATTGACCTAGGAGATCACCTATTGGTGGTGACTATATGAGGAGGCCATACTTGCAAGCTAGCTCACAAATAGTTCTATGATGATGTCCAAGGCCAAGAGTAGTGGTAGGAGGTAGAGGTCTAAGAGAAGGGGTGTCATTGGACCTCCCAGGGAAGGGACAATGATCGGATTAGGATGGGCCGAACCATTGTTAGGAGCTCAGAGATCATACAGACCATCAGGGTCAGAGGGTGAGAGATCATCATAACTCTATTAGGTCATCAATATATTATTTTTGTATGATGATGTAGACACCTACAAGTGATTTTGTAGTCTTTTGAGGTATTTTGACATCATTGTATTATGACACGTTATTATTTTGATGACATATGAGATGAGACCTATTCCTTGAAACCGTTATATGTATGATTCTATGTGATGTTCTATGATGATTATATGTGATGATTTTATTCATATGATGTGATCTCTTTATTATTATTTATGATGCTATGTGATCATATCATGATAATTGTAATGCTGATGTAGTTAGTCTTATGATGATGATGCATTATACTATGTGTGTTAAACTATGATGATTTATGTGATGCATTTATATTTGCGATGTTAATGTAATATAGTTATGCTATGTGAATCTATAAGGTAATGCATTATGCATGATGAACTAGACATGGTTAAACTACTTCTATATAATATTTGTGATGTTATCTTATATGATGGTGCACATCCTATCTTTTATATATGCTGATGTAACTTGACTTATGTATGCCCTAATTTGATTATGATTTATGCTCTAAACTTATGTAGATGCAAGATGTATGCTTATGATTATGAGATGATTTATGATATGCATGACTAACATGTGATGATGTAGGATGCAATGCATGAAAATATTTTTGGTATGTCATTATACTTAGTTAGATGATGCATGACTATATAGGATTAGGAATGCATAAAGGAACAAGGGGTGAAAGGTAGAAGACATGAGGGTGAATGAGCTTATTGTGCATTGTCATTATTAAGATTATTATGGAAAATGTCTGTGACCATCTAGATATAGGTTGGACATAGATAGTCAGTGTACCATTTGTATGGAGATCATACAGTCACAAACAAGGAATGCCCCCTATTCACACCAGACCCATAATGTCATCATATCCTCTAACAAGTCATAATGTTAATCAGAAATAATCCACAACCAACAATCAGGTGACCATGCCTCATTCTGACCACTCTAGTTTGTAGACATCTATGAGAAGCATAAGAAACATGACACCACAAAGATCAAATCAAAGAAAATCCAATGACTTAACACTAACAGATATTGAAATCCTCATGTTCACAAATATTTTCTTGCCACATATGTTAAAGTGTTTGATCTGGTCACAATGTTGTATCCTAATGAAGGATAGATAGTGTAAAGATATCAAAATATCATTAGAAATATAGTATTCTAAAATATTTATTTGTTGAAAGCCCAATATTGTTTGTGTCTCGTCTGAAAATGACTTACTCCATGAAACCTATACTTTTTTGTGGAGAAAAAACAAAACCTTTACTACGGCTTGGCGATACAAATAAAAATTTCTTGCATATTGTGCACCGAAAGAAGGAATGTATGAAAAATAGATGCTCCTCACAACATGCAATGCCAAGGATCCACTTCCATCACTAGGTCAAGGAGATGCCCCCTGTTATAGATAGGACCAAATTTTTATGTGTGATGCATAAGGTGACAACATGTATGGTGAAATGACTCTAAGTAGATCAATGAAAAGCCATGATGGGGATAAACAAGTTTATTATGGAGTGATGAGATGTGATTGTGTGAAAAGTGAAAGGATGATGCTAAAGCCTGAAGGAGGGAGGAGAAAAAATCCCTACGCATGGCGCTGATAACTTAGTTTTCACCATGGCTCTTGTTAAGGGCACCACTGAAGTGGTTTTTATTATTGGATGAATTTATTTCTCTTTACTTTTTTTGTTTTTAATTTTTTTGTGTCACACAAGATGCCTATTTTATAGGTATTCATCAAGGTGATTATTTTTTTGTATTTTTGATATTTTATCATTTTTTTTTTTGTATTTTTGATAGATTATCTAAAAATATATGTAGAACTTGCAAAGGTGAATGTTGATGATATGACCATCCAATGGTTCACCTTAGAGAGTAGATAGCTGATATGCACCCAAGCCATAAATTGCTGTAACAATGTAGGGGCCATGCCAATTTGATTCAAATTTACCTCTTTTCTCATGATCCTATGGTTTTTTAGGGTTTTATCTAAGGATCAAGTCACCAACCTCAAATGTGTGAGGCTTCACCTTATTATTGTAACTATGAATCATACATTTTTGATATGATTTGAGCTAATTAAATGTATTTTGTCCACCTTCATCTAGCAATTCTAGATCCTGCAAGTGGGAGACTTTGTAATCTTCATCACTGATAAGATCATACAAGGAGAATCATAAATATGGCTTCGATGTCATAGAGAAGCGGGTAGGGTGTAGCTCCAATGGGTGAAAACACTTGTGTGATAGGCCCATAAAGAAAGATTGATTTGGATGTGCCAATTGCGGCCAACGTCACCAATTATCTTCTTGAGGATTTTAAGAATAGTTTCATTAAACGCCTCATCTTGACTGTTACTTTGGGGATAGTATGGAGTGGAAAAGTGAGGTTAGATATGGAATTATCACAAGGTTCATGAATGTGTTGATTCTTGAAAGGACACTCTTATCTATTACAATGGAAAGGGAAACACCGTATCGACATATGATGTAATTTAGGATGAATGTTGTGATCTTCTTACTGCTGATTTGAGTGAGGGGAATAGATTCAATACACTTTGTGAAGCACTTAGTGGTTGTGATGATGAACTTGTGAATATTGGATGATGGAGGGTGAATCTTGCCCACAAGATTGAGTCCCCATTGACAAAAGGGCCATAGTATAGTGATTAGTTGAAGTTCCTATGTTGGTGCATGTATCAAGACTCCATGAATTTGATGTTGCTTATATTTTCTAACAAACTGATATACATCTTTTTTCATTGTAGACCAGTACTCATAAGTTTATTAGATAAGGTTAGACCACTATAGTGAGCTCCACACCTTTGTGAACCTCTCGCAACATGATTTGAACTTCCTCAATTTGTAGACATCTAATGAGAGTACCATCAAGACCCCGATGGTAAATAATATCGACGATAATGATGCATCATGAGGTTTGTCAAATGAAGGTATGATGTTGATTATTAGAAAGGTTGGGAAGAATGGTATTGTCATAAAGGTAGGAGAATATGTCACCGTACCAAGGGAATCGAGACCAATAACACATATTAGTTCAGATGGAGGGATCTCATATGCAGGGACCAAAATATTATCCACCAAGAACTCATAGTAGGTTGTGCCCCGTGACATATCAATCAAATAAGCTATTTTAGCCATGGCATCTGCAACTTGATTGTTTTCTCTAGGAATTTTCTCAAATATTATCTCTTCAAAATACTTCTTAAATTAATCCACCTCTTTCTTGTAAGGCATTAGTTTCTCATCCTTGGTTTGATAATCATTGTTTGTTTGTTGGATCACAAGTTGGGAATCACCAAAAACATGAAGCTCCCGGATCTTCCATTGTACTGCAATCCATAGACCTATAGTGAATGCCTCATATTTTTCTATGTTGTTAGTACAAGGAAAAGACACATGATATGAATTTTGTATGCAACCTCCTTGTGTTGTGACAAAAATTATGCCTACGCTTGCTCCATGTTGTGTGAAGGATTCATCAAAATAGAGCTAGCATTGTTTTGATTGCGTCATTATGAGGATGGATTCATTGAAAAATTTGAAATGAGAGGAACTTGTCCTTTTATATCTTTTCTATCTATATACTCAATATCAAACTCACTTAAGATCATTACCCATTTTTCCAATCTACCTATGAGGGTTGCTTTGTTAAGTAAATATTTAAGTGGATCAATTCTTGTGATGAACTTGGTCTTATGAGTGATCATATAATATCTCAATTTTTGCAACAAGACACACATGCTCAAGATGAGTGTAATTAAGCTCATACCCCACCAAAGTTTAACTGATGTAGTATATAGTATGTTATTTTATTTCATAATCCTATTGTGCTAATAGTGCCCCTAGTGCTATAGTTGTTGTTGATATGTAAAGTAACAAAGGTTTTATTCGAATTGGTGGCATGAGAACTAACAAATTGATGAGATAGTCTTTGAGCAACTGAAATGTTTGTTGGCACTTGTCATCCCATTTATACTTAATATTCTTATGAAGTAGATGTGTGAATGGATGAAATTTATTTGCAAGTTGAGAAATAAATTTGTGGATTGATTGAAGTTTTCCTTGCAATGAACTTAGTTGATTGATGATCTTTGGAGGAGGCATTTCCAAAATTTATTTGAATTTAGCAAGATCTACCTCAATGCCTCATTGTGACACTATGTATCCTAGGAGTTTCTCGAAGGTCACCTTGAAGACACATTTCTTGGGATTCAGTATAAATATATTTTTCCAATCGATCCAAGACTACCGCTAGAAAAGTCAAATGGTCTTCTCTTGTGATCGATTTTTCCAAGAGGTCATCTACATAGTCTTCCATTGTAACAAGAATAATATCATGAAAGATCGTAGTCATAGATCTCTAATAGGTGGCTGTATACACTTAAAAATGGTCTGAAGATAGTTAATTAAATGCACAATTATTTGATTAATCTCCCTTCCCAATTAATTGAATTCAAAAGCAATTTGATTAATTTATCTATTCATCTACTAGTAAATAAATCGACACGATGTATTTACATAGTTCATTTCATATCCCCCTTTGATTAATTAATTAATTTCCCCCCATATAAATCAATTCTTCTAATCCCTAATTAAAATTAACAAACTCAAGTTTGTTGAGATTAATTATCATTTTCCAAATTATTTGAATTTCTAAATTCAAATGAGCACATGGCTCCTAACTTTTAACCACCTAACCTAACCATCCCTTAACCTAACCCATTCCACCTAACCCTAGGTTTAACTAACCCTATCCTATCTTGCGCATTCTAACCTCCTTATCCTAACCTCCTATGGTGTGGATATTCTCCCCTTGAGACACATGGCACTTTTGCCACATGTATCCTCCCTTGGACACTTGCCTTCTCATGAGCAAGGCTCCTTGACACTTGTCACTACAGAGATAACAAGTGTCCCTTCCTCCAACCTCTTCCCCAACTTCCTCAACCTTGGCCCTTGATATCTTCAGATCAGATCTGGATCGTTGATTCCTGCCACCTCACCTTTGGCCTTGGAATTCCTATAAATATCCCCCATTTTGGAGCAATAAGGATCCCTTGCATTCATATTTTTCAGCATCATTACTATAGACATTTTCATTTCAATCATCTAGTAATTAGTATTTTAGATTAATCATAGCATGTTAATCTAGTTTCTTAGATCATGCATTTCATATCATTTGCATAATCAATCATAATCAAGTAGCTACTCAACTCTTGAGTTGCCACTTTGGAGGTCATTACTCCACTGAGAGGAAATCAATCCAACACTTTCAAGGTCCCCAAGAATAGAGGAAAATGGGACATTTCAAGGAAGGTTTATGGTTTGCATCTTAAATTTAGTTTTTAATTAAGCTTTCCATTATGTTTTTATTGTCTCATTATATGTGTATGCCTTTCTTATATACCACATTTTTAGCATTACTTTATTTGGCGCCCACCATGGGGCCTAGCCCCTTTGATCTTTAACAAGTTTGCTTGTAGGAAATTTCATTGACGGGTTGATTAGCTCTTTCGGTGGGCAGATTAGCTCTCTTGGGCTCTCGAATCATGTTCTTGGTCTCTATTGTAGCATCTCGACATTTCAAATGGTGTTTATGGGAGACTTATCAATATATTTTTATGTTTTTCTCTATTATAGCATTTTTCAGTTTGTACCTTAGCATTTTCGGTATGTTCTATAGCATTTCAGGTATATTTGACAACGTTTTCAGTTTGTTTAACATTGTTTCTAGTGTGCAAAGTAGCGTTTCTGGTGTGCAGAGTAGTGTTTTGGGTCCATTTGGCAGCGTTCTTAGCACATATGATGACATTCTTGGTCAATTTGATGACGTTTTTAGTTTTTTATTAATTTGGCAAATATTATATGTTGCATTCCTTATTTCTGCTTCTAGACTATCATTTTCCTGAACCTAATTTGTAGATTATTGGTTTTGCAGGTACTTATTTCGCTATGAAAGACTGGAGTCATAAAGTATTTCTTCGTCAAATAATGCAATATAAACTACTAACTTTGTTTGCAGCCGTAGGATTTTGCACTCATTTTTGTTAAATTAGGCACATAGGCTAATTAAAATGGAAATGAACAAACATGTCTTATGTGTTTTGATGATAGGCGAGTATTCTCTCACCTTTCTTAGGTGATCAGAAAGACAGACTCATCTTTTTCTTTCAATAGTGCATATCTTTAGCCGACCTGCCCTCCTGAGGATCCTATAAGGCCAAATCCATTAAGGTCGGTGAGAGGGGAATGACCTAAGTGGGAACAACTAACGCCAAGTACTCAAACCCACTATAAAATAAATGTGATTTGATGAAAATCAAGTCAATGAAAAATGCTTGGGAATATCTCTCCTCCGTACCTTTGGGTATATCAAACCTTGGTTTTCAAGGCTGGGAGACCTCTTAATTGAGTTTATACTGCGACGCGCCGAATGGACCCCTTACTAGTTCCAATCAAAATTAGAAGCTACCTGGTTTACCTCCAAACATTATTAGATTCTTAGTGCATGAAAGGGGAAGAATCTCTCCTTAAGATACTCACCATATGTCCCTCTTGAGTGTATGTGCAATATCCCCTTTTGAGACCTTATTGCTAGGCTCATAATGGGACTCCACTAGCTCTCGTAAAGGCAAAAACATGGGTGCCCTTTAGGGAGTGACAAGGCCGTGTGAGCTGACAGGGTACCAAGTGTTGGCTAAGAACTAATAATGAAGCCAATCTCTTTAGGATAGACTGAATGATGTGTTTTCAATTGTTCAAAACCTGTGAAAACTTAGGCTTCCTTTAAAGCTTCTTGAACATACACTTTATGTATCCTTTGGGACAAAAATACAATCTGAATTTTGTATTTGTAAGTCAAGTCAAGATATCATCCATTAAAATACAACAAAAATTGTAATCTCAAACTTCAAATTTTTAAATTCAAAAGTGTCACAACAGATTAGCTCTTTCATTCCAAACAGTTGCACCTATAGTCCAAACGATCGCACCTACGGTCTAAACAGTTGCACTTACGGTCCAAACAGTCGCACTTACAGTCCAAACAACTACACTTTCAATCCAAAGAGTAGCTCTTTCAGTCCAAACAATCGCACTTACAATCCAAACAATAGCTCTGTTTGTCCAAACAGTCACATTCGCAGTCCAAACATTAGCTCTTTTGGTCCAAATAGTTGCATTCACGGTCTAAACAGTCGCACTTTCGGTCCAAACACTCGCACTTATAGTCCAAACAATCCCATTTTTAGTCCAAACGTTAGCTCTCTTGGTGTGAATATTAACTTTTTCACATTTCAGTATTAATCGCCAAGGTTGAGCACATCAGAGTTTCTGTTCTAAACAACTGTAATGCCCATACCCTAGTCGGACTTTTAAAACCCGTTTAACCTTGATTGACTTCCTATGTGGCATTCTCGAATGGTAGATTAACCGATATGCAATGTGTAGTTTAGATAATATAAATAAACTGAGTATACTTATTATTGTGTTTTTGCATCGATTTTCGTGTAAATGTACTTGTTCCTAACCCTTGTGATAAATCTTGAGCTAACGTCTTCATTGAATATGTATTTGTATATGCATGCTTGTACGAATTCATGGGTGCAGGAGATTTGCAGGTACAACATCGCTTAGGGCAAGGTTCATCTCCTTTGGAATTTGCAAGGTTGAGTATGCTCTTTCATCTTTTGAATTCGGATTTAGTGGTCATATAACTCTCGTCTTGCCTTAGCCATGGTTAGGTGAGCATCGTGCGTGGATTCAAGGAGCTTGCGTTTCATTGGGATGCATGTCGAGAGACTTGGAGGACTTCCTCGATTTGCGTGCCTTGCGCGAGGTAAGTGAGGTTTGTTACCCTAAGTATTAAATTTAAATTTATGAGTAGGCGTACGCAATAGTGATATAGGAATTTAAATAGGTAGTTTCTTTTATATGATTAATCACTAATTTAAGAGATTGCTTTAAATTGTTATTGTAGCAAGCTTAAGGTATTTAACTGAGGTTAGTGTGCTCATTTACGCATTTGTAACTTTTATGCATTTGTAGTTGAGAAATTTGAATAAACAAGACTCTTGCATTAGATTAGTCATTTATTTAAAAATGTCGCTTTATTAAGTTATAGCGGGTTAATTTAATGGTTAATTTTAATAACTACGATTTTAATAAATTATGCATTTTAGAAAGGAAAATTTTTAAAGTCGTTTGGGAGATAGTAATAAATTACTCATTTTCGCATTTTGGAAGAAAAGGGATAAATTATTATTATTTAAACGAAAATTATTTCCTTTTTACTTGTATAGTTGACATGGTATAAAAAGATTGATTTTTAGAAAATTAAAATTTAATTAAAACGCCTTACCCGGTAAGTAGTCCCAAAATATAAATGTAGGCCTAAATCGATATTAAGAAATTAAAAATTTAAAACTCAATAAGAAAAAGAAGCATTTTAATTTTAATAAGGGAAAACAAATAAGATTAATAAGTAATGGAAAGAAATGACTTCCATTTGGGACTTTCAATCATTTTATTTTTAAAAATAAATACCTAATTTCGAAATTGAAATTAGGGCAAAAATTAGGGTTTTCTTTTTAATCTTGTTTGGTAAGCATTTTGGGGTCTTCTTGGCCTTTGGCCTCTTTTTTTTTTTTTTTTGGAAAAACATGGTTCTTGCAAGGGAGATTGGGGGGATTTTGGAGAGGAATGAGGAATGAGAGCAACTGATATGGGAGCTCATCTTCATCAAAAATCTCTTCCTGGAAAGCGTTTGGAGGTAAGAAATTTTGATCACCCCTTTTGTTTATTGTTATGCCCTCCATGAAATGCTGGAAAAACAGAGAGGATTGCTACCCATGAATGTATATTAAGATTTAGTTTCCAGTTGGTTGTTGCTATGAAAATTCTGGAAAATGCATTGATTATGAGTTTTGTTTCAAAATAGGGGGTTTGTTTTTGGAATGTGAGTTCCTTCAAAAAAAATAAACAAATAAAGAGGTTGCTGGAAAACGTTTCTTTTTAACCCCTGTCTGTGTGATTGTGAGTTAAGCTTCTGGAAATGGTTATATTTTTATGACTGTTTTTTTTTCTGTTTATACCATAATAGAATATATTTAAAAAAAAAAAAAAAAAAAAAAATTAAAAAAAAAGGGGTTTCATTGCCCCCCACGGCATTGCTACCAGTTGGTAGCGATCTGCTACCAAATGGTAGCAGCGCTACCATTTGGTAGCGCCCTGCTACCATTTGGTAGCAGCACTACCAAAAGGTAGCTAGGCTGCCAACGGTGGGGGGAGGGCCCACGTGGATGTCCACGTGGGTACCCTCTCCCTCTCTTTTTTTTTTGAAATTTAAAAATAGTTTATTTTATTGTTTTATTTAATTATTATTATTTTTATTATTTTGTATAATTTGTTTTAAAAAAAAAGAGTTCAGTTTAATGGATTTTTAATTATTAATTGTTTATTATTTTATATAATATGATTAGAAGAAAAAAAAAAAAAGAGATATATGCATGACACATAAAAAGAAAAATTCAGATTTATTTAGTGAACTAAAAAAATTAGTATAAGGGATTTACTTTTAATCCTTTGATATGATTCAATTTTAAATTCAGTTTTTGTACTATTAATCTTGGATTATAAATTAATATATTTGGACTTTAGGGAATCAACATTAGTAAACCCATACTTGAATACAAGTTTTCTTTTAAATTTCATATTGGTTTCAGCATACTCAAGTTAACTCTTATTTTTTTTATGGTCTAAATAGTCATGGTGGACTAATACGAATTTTTGAATCAAAGTTAAATTATCAAATCCGTAAACTTGTTCGACATTAATCGTTAGACAGATATGGTAAACGAACACCTCTTCCGGATTATGCTTATGTAGGTTTAAATTTTCTATAATAGAATTTGGTTATGGAATGGCAAGACTTGTCATGATAGTGGATGGTTATAAGTCGGTTAAACCCCCTTAGTTAGGCTACCGTCAAGCGATGGAATCTAGTTTTGTTGTTTTCCTATGGTTATAATTCAATTTGACCCGCTTTAAAAAGGGATCACTGTGTAATAATCAATCGAAATAGATGTTGAATAGTGTATGTGTTCGCCTAAAAGGCAAGAGTGTAAAGACATGTAATTATGTAACCTTAACTATAATAAATACCAAAAGGGTCTTGCAGTTGAGCAGACCCAGAGATGTAGCCCATCCGGGGTGAACTCCGAGATCATATTCTGTGTCATGCGATGTTTATAGCGTACTTTGTTTTATGTTTTAAATTATCTTGAATGGTTGTATTTTTGCAAAGTGTATGGTGTAAGTTAAATGAATTCAAATTTAAATGTATAACATTTTTCATATGGGTAAACGTAGTTATTCAAGATCATAAAACATTGGGAATTATGAATAGGGCATGGTATTTAAATATTGAAATTAAAGTGTGAAAAAAAAAAGTAAATTGGTAATGTTAATTTGAGTTGTAATAGTGGAAGAAATCTAGATAGAATTACTTCATTGGATTAATTGTTAAAAAGTATGTTAATTGGAATGAATGTAAAAAGGGGAAAACAAAGTCAAAAAAAAATTATGTCACAAATCCTAGATTGAAATTTAACAGAAGAACATCATAGAAATATCTATCCTTCTACCTTAGTAAATGATTCACGCCATGTCAGTTATGTTTCATTGCATTGGATAAAATTTGTTAAGTTATTTCACGTTTTAATCATAACCAATAATCCTCACCGGATCAATTTGTTAATCGTGTGGACTCAATCAAATATTCATGTTGTTTATTGAACGAATATACTTAGTAATTTATGTTGTAATTTTGAATCAATAATCCTCACCAGATCATTTCAATAACCGGGTGAACCCAACTAGAAAACCCATTTGTTAATCTTTATAAAAGGAATCCCTCATGTTGCTAAGATTGAACTAGAATGGGAAACGTCATGTTAATTATGTTTCATTATATTGGATATAGTTGTTTGGTCAATTACGTTTAATCTTAACAAATCAACCTTACCGAAATTTAACTTGACAATTGGTGATACTCAACTAGTCCATCCTAATTATGACCCCAACAAATGAATTTCTTTATGATTGTTAAAGATGAACTGAAAAAGAAGGGATTCAATTAGTTGTTGATACATTAAACCTAATAAAAGAATCTCTCTCACCTTATATTCATTTAACAATAAAAAGAGTGATTTGCAACAAGATAATTGTAATTCAATCCCAATGAAAGAGCATCTGTTGGAACTTATACTCTAATCTTGAAATGTAAGATATTATCTAGCTAACTACATCTTAAAGGTAAAGGATGAACTCTTGTGGCTCGATACATTTTCAACGTAATGATTCTAGCCAATCTAGTAGTATTATTTTAAAACTTCGAATGACTCCTATGGCTACTCACATTTTATCTTTCATTTAAGAGCTGCAACTCATTAGTTGGCTACGCATGAAATCGAATAAAGGGGTTTCACTCTATTAATTGTGGTCAACCCTTAAGAAACGAAAATTCTCCTTATTAACCATACTATTTAATATTTTAAAAAGGATATCAAATGTGGGTGAACACTTTGAAATCAAATGAAGGAATCCTCACTTTACTAATCATAGTTTAGCCTTAAATGAATGAATCTCATTGAGCACATTTATAGCATTAAAGGGGGATGTCAAGTGTGGATGGTTACTTTAAAAGTCTAACGAATGTACCTTGTTATATTTAAAACGCTTGAACCCATTGGAGACCTCCTAACGTAATTATGAATTAAGTGCAATGAATAAATAACTTCTCAATGGCCCTCTACCCGCCTAAAGTAAATGACCTCTTCCTAAAATTATAAGACGTCAAACCATTGAACACATTTGTAATTAAGATCTATGCATTATCCCGTAATAAAGATATCCAGATTAAAGGATCTAATGATGCAAGTTGAGTTAGGTGTAAAGTTGTGTAATCGCGTTGGGAAACTCCTTAGGATCGTTTTAGCCTTCCGCTGTGTTATCTAGATAGAGATAACTTGAGATCACTTCAATCTATCTTAATATTGTAACCCTTTCATTAACGCTCTTAATTATTATAAAAAATAAAATAAAAATTTACACTCTATTTGAGTGTTTTTAACTTAAACCCTTTAGGGGTTTCCTGGCGGGGCATTACAACAACAGAGTTCCGGTCTAAACATCAAAGTTCCTAGTCTAAACAATAGTTCTCTTGGTCTAAATATCAGCTCCCTTGGTCTAATCAACAACTCTTTTGAGTTGAATATCAAATTGCTCATGTTGTAACATTATATCTCCTAGTTTGTACTTGCTAGGTCTAAATATAAGCTCTCTAAGTCTGAAAATCACAAAATTGGGTCAAAAGTGCGATCTCCTAAGTTCAAACACTCAATTTGCTGAGTCTACACATCATTATTCTAAACTTTAGAGTCATTGCATTGTATAATAGCATTTCTAGTTAGTATAGCAGCGTTCTTGGTTTGTTTCTCAACATTTCTGGTCAGTATAGCAGTGTTTCTGGTCAGTTTGTCAGCGTTTTTGGTCAGTATAGCAACGTTCCTGGTCATTTTATCAGCGTTTTTGGTAAACTGCACCAAAATCAGAAAACAAAAACAACCCATTTCTCAGACAGTCAAACATAGAGACTAGGTCATCTTCTTGGTTCATTCAATCAAGTTATCTTATGTCAAAACAGATTCAAGACTAGACATGCTAAAGGTTCTCAAGTATTCACCTCAAACAAGTTTAAAGATCTAACACCTTAAAGTGCAACATCACATTTTCTTTGATAAACTGATAGTTCAAACATAGTTTCTCATCAGGATCTATCATGCTTTATCACAAAACTACAATGCTTGATCATAATAACCTCACTCTTTATCATAGGATATATCATTCCTATTGAACTTGGTCATATCAAAAATCATAAAATTTGCACTCCAAAACTAAGATAAAAAACTTGCAAACAAGAAAATACTTGAAAAGATCATTTCCTCAACAATTGATCACTTATTGCGACACATTATAGAATATTTAAACCTCGAAAAACATTCTAAACACGTGTATGCCCATTTTAACCAGGGCTCAGAGATGAAAGATTGCAGAAACAAAAACAGAAACATTTGAAATAACTCAAGATTATAGGAACATGGAACACGAAAAATGAAATACAAGAAGAAGAGGAAATAACAGAACAATATCTCAAAGAAATCAAGCAAGACCCTAAATTCGATAAATTTGTGGAGAAATATTGGAGGGAGACAAAGAAAAATACTTCCTAATGTTAGCTAAATTTGGTGCTACACTCCCCCAATATTTTGATGTGAGCAAATTAGGACAAAAGAGAAGTGACTCTTTTCATGATAACGAATGACATGAGGATATTTTTGGTCACAAAAAGGATGACACATTAATTCCTGATAACACAAGAATTAAAGAGAAAACTTCCATTCCCAAAAAGGATGATGTAGAAATTCTCAATCATGTCAAATCTAATGAGCACACAAGAAGAAGTCGAGATGATACAAGAAGAGATCAAGATCATACTAGAACACACACTCATTGTTATACAAGAACAAATCATGTTGATAACCCTATCACAAATCTTACACAACAAATACAAACGCTGCATACAAAAATTCAAAATATGCAGAGAGGAACTATTAGAAGATATTCACTTGAAGAAATTTGTCCTTACCCATTCGACAAAAATCTAAACATGATACCATTTCCTATAGGTTGTGAAACTCCTAGATATGAAAAAAAATGATGGACGCACTGATCGCCAAGATCATATGCAATAATTTTGCACAATTAGTATGGAGTTTGCACATGAGGATACCTACTTGATGATATTATTTCCAAAAAGCTTAAGTGGAATAGCTATGGAATTGTTCTCCAAACTTCCACCTGTAATTAGATCATTTGTAGAATTGGTGGATAAGTTTGTTTCACAATACTCTTACAACATTAAATATGCAGTCACAATGCTCGACCTATGTAATACTATACAAAAGAGTGGAGAGCCTTTTATGAACTTTCTACAGAGATGGAGACAACTAGCTTCATGATATCCTCATACAGTACTAGAATATGAAAAATGGATATATTCATCGACAACCTAAACGATCAAATGAGTTATAATCTAAAAATGCAATGTCATCAAAATTTTGAAAAAATGATTGATAACAAAATTAGAATGGAAGAAGCTATGGTAAAGAAAGGTGAGTTGAAGCTATACAAAGAAGGAGTTCATCCTCCTAATAACAATAACAACAATAACAATGATAAGCCAAAATTTTGGAATAGAAATCAAAATGTTGTCAACGATGGGATAGTGGATAACAAAAATGTAAAACCAAAGCAACCAGTTTTCAATTTATCCAATCACTCAGCAACTGATCAACAAAACAAAAATCATAAAAAATCAACTGTCAACAATTTCTTTCAACGAAAATTTACAAACATTGGTGAACCACTTGGGTCAACATAAAAAACACTTCTCGCAAACAAGTTAATTACCTTGCGAGAAGCAAGAAACTTTGAACCCAAGGTAAAACCTACTGGGTGGAATGATAACCATTGTTGTGATTTCCATCGAAACAAAGGACACCAAACAGATGCTTGTCAATGATTAAAACATGTCATCCAAGTTTTGATTGATAATGGAGTGATAACCATGGATGGACATACAACAAACGAATCTCACACAACTTTCAAAACTCTGCTTCCTAACTAGGAGAAGGTGAATCATCAAAACAGAAGAACACTAAAGTTAAAGCAAAGGTAAACTATGCTCATGCATATGATAATGTGGTAAATGTGATTGTGGTTAAAGAGAAACAACATCAATAACCCGCTCATGCTATCACACGAAGCAAAGCCAAAGTTGTTTTATCAGGTCCTACAACTAACACATCATCCACTACAAAACAATATAGTCTATTGGATCAGCTACAGAAGACCCTCACACAAATATTCATCTTAGAAATTTTAAACCTTTCACCTGCACACAACAATTGAAGTGCACAAATGAAGAGTGGTAAAAGGAATTCACCGATCTCTCAAATAAGTTGACTCTGAGCCCAATTCAGTTCAAAAATTTTATACCAAGCTTCAATAGCTCATGGCTCAACAGTTAGAACTAAGAAATGAAGAACATAAGATTAGGATGGATATAATGACACTCCAAACATTATTCCTTCCTCATCTTTCATCAGTTCAAGAACAAATTCACCGAGCTACACGCCTATCTACTACACAAGAGGGCAACACTCTTGATGGCTTAATATCCCTATTGGCTGATATTCAAGCACAAAATTCTTTAACGGAAAGTGTCAAAGATGCACTCTTTGTCACACTCACCGACGCCTGGAAGAAGTATAAATCTAGTTTTGATCAGTTACCACCCCTAGATGGGAATTAAGTTTTTGATGTTTGTCAAAAAGGGGGAGCAATATAATATATGGAGTACTATACTATATAAGGGGAGTAATATAGTTTTGTGATACAATTTTGATACAGTATTGTATTTAGGGGGAGTATACCGAGCAGAGTATGTAGAGTATCCAAGGATAGTAAGCAGAGCACACAAGCACAAAACCGAGCATGAAAAATCAAAGTTATGTAAAATATAATGATAAGGGGAGTATATCTGAATATACTATTTCATTGACTATTGTATTTATTGTCAAGTATAGTCATTTTGCAAAGTATATAGGTTTTTGAGTTATGACTTTGAAAGTAGTTTTTGTCAAACATCTCAACTAATGTGAAAAGGGGAGATTGTTACTACTTATCAAATTGCCATTAGTTTTTATATTCAAAGTCATACTATATATTCTAGTCAGTTAGCACTACCGAATCATGCAGTCGGTACACACAGAGAAGTCGGTATGCACAGTCTAGTCGGTTACAGAGGAAAGCAGTCACATAACGCAGTATACACTGAGCTGTCTATCGAGTATCTTTTTATGACTACCGAGCAGCAAAGATGACACACCGAGTGAAACGTGTTATCGGATACATTGATCCTGGACATGCATATGAAAATGTGTTACAAGATCGAGGCACATCTAACCGTTATTACATTGGAAATTGCACCAGAAGATTGTGTATGATTTTGAGATCAATCTAACCAATGAAATATTTTGTATAGTTATTCATTCGAAGAATCTTGTTTGTAAGATTGAAGCAATGAATTGGATCACCATCTTAAGAGATCTATTTATACAACATGAGTTAAAGGTGTATGCATGAACATATATGTGTGTAAGAAGACTGTTACAGAGACACAGTGGTCACCGAGAAGGTTTTCAGAGAACAGTCGAGGAACAGAGTAAACAGAAGGGTTTACCGAGTTACTATATGGGTTACCGAGGTATGCTATAAGCAAGGTAATCTATTCTGAGCACATAGAATCTGCTATAACATTTCAGATGTAAAGTTGCAGATATTTGTAATGATTTTATTGTAATATTGTGAAGTTGAAAGAGAAACCTTTAACAGGGTAAAAGACTCTAATCAAGTCTATAAATTGTAAAGCCTCTAACCAGGTGCAACATTCAGAATAAATGTTGTAAAATCCTTTAGCAAGGTAGATCAAACAGATCTTGTTACTCCTAATAGGGTAAGCTATCAGAAATAGCTAAAATGTAGCTCTAACTGAGCACTCTTTATTATTGCAGTAGTGAAGTTGTGGGTGCCATCCCCACCATAGTTTTTCTCTCTAACCAAGAGTTTCTGCGTAACCAAAATATATGTGTTATGGAGTGAATCATGTATGATTGTTATCTATTTGTTTTAACTTTATTCTATATTACTACACTATTCTGTTTATGCATAACAGTAAGGTTATTATTCAAGAAAAGTTTTGAAGTACTGATTCACCCCTCCCCTCTCAGTACATTAGCTTTCCATATTGGGCCTAATAATTGGTATCAGAGCTTGAATCTTGGAAAAGGGTTTAACTACCTAAAGAGAAAGATCTTATCAATGGAAGGCTATAAACAATCTCAGAGGATTGTGTATCTGCAAGAAGAGCTGGATCATGCTAATCAAGTGATTGTAGACATGCAAAGGCAAATGCAAAAATCTTTGAAAGTAAGAAGAAGATTATCTGATGATTTGCAGGATTCTCAAGAGTTAGTGGAACAAATTGAGACATCATCTAAGAACAGTATATCTGAAGAAACTGCAGAAATGATTGGAGTGTTGAAAGAAAAGAACAAAGCACTGGCTGATCAACTAAAAGCAATGAAAAGAGAACATGAACATTTCAGCACACAAATAACTGAAAATCTAGATGCATTAAGGACAACTGAGGATAAATCAAGAGATCTACAAAGGGAGAAACAACAACTTGAAGTCTTGGTATCTGATAAAAATGATGAAATCATAAGATTGATTGGGATACAACAAAATATGATAGATCAACTAGGTTATGCACATCATGAAGTAATTCTGAAGAATGATGAAAATCAAGCATTGAAACTTGAAGTATCAAGGTTGACCGATGAACTTGAAACAGAGAAGAAATCCAAAGAAACATTGAAGAAGAGTTATGAAGCATCAAAGATGTTGGATGAGCAACTGAATACAAGAAGACCCAACAAAGATGCAGGACTCGGTTACAAAGGAAAAGACTCTACCGAGAAACAAATTCACACTACCAAGAGAGGAGAATCATCAAAGCAAGTTGGAAACATGAATAACATAAAAAGAAAGAAGCCTATTTGCTACTACTGTGGAAATCAAGGTCACACTGCCAACATATGCCAAATCAGAAAAGGTAAGCAACCGAATATCACTAAGTTCAATGATTATTGTTACAATTGCAATAAATATGGTCACACATCTAATCAATGTAGGACAAAGTCTGTTAACAACTATTAGAAGGCAAAATTCAAAGGGTTTTGTAAAAAATGCAATAGATATGGACATAGTACCGAGAAGTGCTGGCTTAAGCAAAAGAACTACATGTGGTCTGCACATCGAGTAAACACTAGAGGTTATCGAACTCACACAAATCCTTACCGACAATATGCAGCAGTACCATTGGATTACAATACAAGGATATGGTGTGAATGTTGTGGAAGATATGGACATATTAGTGCCAACTATTTTATAAGGTTTGGAATGAACAACCGAAGATCATGGAGAAATCCTGGTATGACATGTTTTCATTGTCACAAAGTTGGACATTTAGCTGGAGATTACAGAGATCAACCTAGAGGAGACACTGAAGAAATAAAAGAAAAATTAAAGATGATTTGGAAAATGAATGAAATTGTGTCAAATGAAGAAAGCACCTTACCTACCAAGTTAGGTGCACCTATTCCAAATTAATCAGCAAAGGTATGAAGGAACTGCATTCTCTGAAGGTTAAAATCATAACAGTTCCTATTCTATTATGTACTAAAATCAAAATCTGCATAGTTAAGATGCATTAGTAAGTTTGAAATTCTATCAAAAGTACTTTATAGGAAACCTGTCAAGTCGGTGAATATAGGAAGCCTATCAAGTCGGTAAATGAAGGAAATTTGGTTACTCAGTTAAAACAAAAAAAATGAGTAAATTGGTTAAAGGTGAACCGAGTGCATTTAATGTTTTGACCTAACCCGCAGGGAGCCCGATAAGGTATTTTGTGTACTTAAAAGCATTTTCACGGTCATTTTCATTCACCAAGTTTTTAAGAGAGAAAAACGGAGCGAATCAATGTGATCAAACCTCATTCAAAGCAAATCCAAGGTATTTACATCAATCTCCTCACATTGTTAAGCTAGTTTACCGATCTTATCAAATTGCTACTATCTGCTGAGTGTGAAGTGTCTGCCGTTTGTAAACCGTCAAACCCTAAGGATAGTTTGCTAAGTTTTACTTGAAATCTACAATGGTACCCAAGATCCAAGATCCCATAGTTGTCAAGAATGTAGAGAAGCCCTCACTGAAATATTCTTTGACTCCTAAAGTCACCTCTGAACTGGATGACAAAACCGTCTTTTCACTCATCCCGGATCGAGTCTTGTTAGTCGAAGATGTTAGATTCTTCACCAAATGCCGTGTTGAAGAACCCGGTCATGTTGAAATTAAGGACACATGATGAGCTATGTACAGATGGTAAAATGAACAACAAGTATGAACACATCAAAATCAAAGGATTGACTGAAGCCCTAACCTATCCTCATGTGTTCAAGCCCCAGTGGGTTAAGTTTGTTTTGAGTAGAGTTCATGATGATTTCATGTGGCTAGAAGAGAAACCATTCAAAATCACCAAGGAAATCATTCATGTGATCACCAGTTATCCTATCTATGATCATGCATGAGCACAAAAGATGATATCACAGAAGGAGTTAATCAGTTTAACTGGAGTTGAATCTGATTACAGAGGATTAAAACTGAACAATATCACTGATGCAGAACTTATGTTTGCAATTAGAGTAATTGGTTACTGTTTCTTCCAATCTACAAGGGAAAACAGTGCACTGTGTGCCGCAGTTGACATAGCCTATAAAATTGTGAAAAAGGGAATGAAGATTGACTTATGTGAAGTATTACTGAAGAACATGTTTGAGAACCTGAACACAATAAGGAAGCTAAAGAAGAACAACTTGGCAAATACACTAAAGTTTGGTTCACTTCTTGTATGCATGTTTTTCTACTTTGAAAAATTCTTTCCATCAGTCGGTAAAGTAGTTTGGGAGCTACACCGACCGATCACCCATCAAATTAACGACTTTATCAAGAAGTTGGGAGATAATTTCAATGATATAATGGATGATTATTTCAGAAAATTTCAAGAGAAGATGCACAATAGGTACCAGATTCCACGCCAGCTGGTAGAGAAATATAAGGATGATATATGCTTTGAGGTAGACACTGATTACTGTTATGTGAATGTTGTGGAACCAAGAACTCAATATTTGCCACCAATGGGTTACGAGATTGACTTTGACATCACACAACAACAAATTGATGCATTTCTTATATTGCCAAGGCATGCTACCAAGCTGAGATATGGAACTTATGAAGAAGTTAAGGAAAAGGTGAAAATGAGCATTGTAGTACCCAAAGCTACAAGAAAGGCTACAAAGATGATTAAGGCATTATCTGAGAAATTCAGAGAAGAATCTTCCTCCACACCTGTCAAAGGTACTCTTTCCATCATGGAAGAGGAATCAGAAGCTCAAGAGGTAGCAATAACATTGAGTATCGAATTGCCTAAGGGTAAAGTATTGAAAAGAAAGAAACATGACATTTCAAAGGCCCTACCGACTCCTCCAACAAAGAGACCTAATACAAGAGCATCAGCTGCATCATCAAGTAAGAAACAAAAGAGTGTTACTGCTCCCAAGGTAACCAAGACATACAAGAAATCTACTCGGAGACTCATTTTGGCAAAAGAGTCTAGTGATACAAAATCTAAGGATGCCAACAAATTCCAAATTGTCAAAAGCAAGAAGGTAAATATACGTAGTGTTGAAAACTTTTGTGCCAATCTAAAAGAATATGGTGGATTTGGTTCTTTTAGATATGTCAAGTATGAAACAAGAAATAATGATGAGAAGCGACAAATTGAAGCTGTCATTTGTACACTTCTAAAGTTTCGGCTAGCTCCATTGGAATTAGTAAAGTCACTTCCAAATGAACTTTACTTACATATTGATAACAGGTGGAAATATGCAATGGACTCAGAAAAACAAATAAGAGAAAGAAGTCTAGTCCATCTATTTCCTGATATGTCTGTAGCAGAAATAAAGGAACATTTGACAACCTACAATTCTAAATTTCTTGTCAAACAAAGAGCCTTAAAATTGATGAATGGGCTATATATTGATGTAGAAAATGAGACAAAAGCAAAATGGCAGGAAATATTCAAAATAAAAGATGTCGGTGAACAATCTAAAGTGGAAATCATTGATGTCACTGAGCAAGATCCTGATGTCACCAAGCATAGTCTTGACGCTATCGAGCAAGACCCGACTGACACTATTCAAATTGATGAAGATGTCATGGATACAGAGGAATAGGAGCAGGAAATGATAGAAGACACTACATATGCAAAACTTGTGTCTAGTGAATCCGTTTTAGAACAAGTTCAGCCTTATCTGCCGATCAATCAACCTGTCTCTACCGAAGCTCCTCAAGATAGAGCACAAGGCACCGACGGTCACTAGTCTAAAGCAGCAGATGGTACAACTCAAGACAAGACCTCTCAAGCACCGTCAAGCACTAAAAATGTAGCAGCTAAGACACCCAGTACTGAAACACCAAAAGACACCATAGCAGCTACAGGAACTGACCAAAGTGTTGCCTCTACCGAGCAACCTACTGAGGGTCAGCAAGCCTCTCAAGCTATTGTCTTAGTTCAATCGACCAAAGGTAAAGAGAAGAAGGTGAAAAAGCATAGTTTCAAAGTTGATTTATCTAAGCCAATAGTGTTGCCCAATGTGGATATCTCAAAATTAAAGGGGCAAGTACTTATTGTTTTTGGTGAACTATGCAAAGCAAAGGCCAAACAAGAAAAACAGATGGCCATTCAAAAGAAGAATAAAGTACTTCAGAAGGTAAAGACACTGCTAACAGATATGTTACCTACAGCTACAGTGTCAACCGATACAACCATCCACATTCAACTGGATGAACTCCTTAATCAAATAGAAACAACTAGAGTTGATGCATCTAAGTACTTGAGCAAGCTAAAAGACAAGGAGCTTACTGCAAAAATGATTGAAGAGGTACAAAAAGCTCTAGCTATTGGAAAAGTCAAGCTTGTCAAATTCATTGCTAAGTTGTCCCCTCAACTCAAGCATATTCTTTATTTATTTCAGAAAATTTGCACATTTTCTATATTCATTAAAGATATCAAGAATAAAACTGATGCAATTGAAAAAGAGATCACCGATCTCTCAAATAAGTTGACTCCTGAGCCCAATTCAGTTCAAAATTTTTATACCAAGCTTCAACAGCTCATGGCTCAACAGTTAGAACTAAGAAATGAAGAACATAAGATCAGGATGGATATAATGACACTCCAGACATTATTCCTTCCTCATCTTTCATTAGTTCAAGAACAGATTCACTGAGCTACACGCCTATCTACTACACAAGAGGGCAACACTCTTGATGGCTTAATATCCCTATTGGTTGAGATTCAAGCACAAAATTCTTTAATGGAAAGTGTCAAAGATGCACTCTCTATCTCACTCACCAATCCCCGGAAGAAGTATAAATCTATTTTTGATCAGTTACCACCCCCAGATGGGAATTAAGTTTTTGATGTTTGTCAAAAAGGGGGAGTAATACAATATATGGAGTACTATACTATACAAGGGGAGTAATACAGTTTTGTGATACAATTTTGATACAGTATTGTATACAGGGGGAGTATACCGAGCAGAGTATGTAGAGTATCCAAGGATAGTAAGCAGAGCACACAAGCACATAACCGAGCATGTAAAATCAGAGTTATGTACAATATAATGATAAGGGGAGTATATCTGAATATACTATTTCATTGACTATTGTATTTACTGTCAAGTATAGTCATTTTGCAAAGTATATAGGTTTTTGAGTTATGACTTTGAAAGTAGTTTTTGTCAAACATCTCAACTAATGTGAAGAGGGGAGATTGTTACTACTTATCAAATTGCCATTAGTTTTCATATTCAAAGTTATACTATATATTCTAGTCAGTTAGCACTACCGAATCATGCAGTCGGTACACACAGAGAAGTCGGTATGCATAGTCTAGTCGGTTACAGAGGAAAGCAGTCACAGAACGCAGTATACACCGAGCTGTCTACCATGTATCTTTTTATGACTACCGAGCAGCAAAGATGACACACCGAGTTGACATACACCAAGTGAAACGTGTTACCAGATACATTGAACCTGGACATGCATATGAAAATGTGTTACAAGATCGAGGCACATCTAACCATTATTACATTGGAAATTGCACCAGAAGATTGTGTATGATTTTGAGATCAATCTAACCAATGAAATATTTTGTATAGTTATTCATTCGAAGCATCTTGTTTGTAAGATCAAAGCAATGAATTGGCTCACCTTCTTAAGAAATCTATTTATACAGCATGAGTTAAAGGTGTATGCATGAACATATATGTGTGTAAGAAGACTGTTACAGAGACACAATGGTCACCGAGAAGGTTTTCAGAGAACAGTCGAGGAACAGAGTAAACAGAAGGGTTTATTGAGTTACTATACGGTTACCGAGGTATGCTATAAGCAAGGTAATCTATTCTGAGCACATAAAATCTGCTATAACATTTCAGATGTAAAGTTGTAGATATTTGTAATGATTTTATTGTAATATTGTGAAGTTGAAAGAGAAACCTTTAACGGGGTAAAAGACTCTAATCAAGTCTATAAATTGTAAAGCCTCTAACCAGGTGCAACATTCAGAATAAATGTTGTAAAATCCTTTAGCAAGGTAGATCTAACAGATCTTGTTACTCCTAATAGGGTAAGCTATCAGAAATAGCTAAAATGTAGCTCTAACTGAGCACTCTTTATTATTATAGTAGTGAAGTTGTGGGTGCCATCCCCACCACAGTTTTTCTCTCTAACCAAGAGTTTCTGCGTAACCAAAATATATGTGTTATGGAGTGAATCATGTATGATTGTTATCTATTTGTTTTAACTTTATTTTATGTTACTGCACTATTGTATTTATGCATAATAGTAAGGTTATTATTCAAGAAAAGTTTTGAAGTACTGATTCACCCCTCCCCTCTTAGTACATTAGCTTTCCATATTGGGCGTAACATGTCCATGTGTGAGGTCAATAATGAAATCAATGTTAGGCAACATAAATTCATCTTTGGGACAAGCCTTGTTTATGTCTCTAAAATATATACATATTATGATACTACCATCTGATTTACCGATAGGTACAAGATTGGATGTCCATTTTGGATAATCAATAGGTATGATGAAGTCAACATCCAATAAATTCTAAAGTTCATCTTTGACCAATAGTGCCACATGTGGATGCATCTTTCTCAATTTTTATTTGAGTTGTTTCACACCTCGTGTTACTGTCAAATGATGCATAACAATATCGAGATCTAATCTAGGTATATCTTTGTATGAGCATGTGAAGTTGATTTGACATTCCTTGAAGAATTTCATAAAATTAAGTCACTCTTGTTTTGTCAATGATTTGGCAAGAAATATGTTATGCTGTTCTTCTACCATCCCAATATTTGTCTTGATGGTCTTTGAAATAAATATGGATGATTTCTCTTGATATGATTTTATGGGGAGAGTGTCAAATCTTCCATCCTTTAGAACCTTAGAGGGGTTTTTAAGATTAGATGCATCCTTTCTTTTTACTTTTTCATGGTCTAAAAGCATCACAAAGCGATTTTAAGTAGAAGACCCTTCATTTGTTTTATTTTTATATTTTTGCGACTAGAAGCTTTGGCACCCTCTCCAAAATAGGCCTTAATGTTGAGTTCTATGGTGAATCCGACTTTATGGTCCTTGAGAGGAAGCTCATCTCTTATGCCAAGATAGTCTATGAAGGCCTCATCATTTTGGAAGGTGTCAAATTGTGGAGGCCCTATTTAGTCCCAATATATGAATTGAGGATGAATAAGGGAAAGGCCATTGGATTGTTCAAAATCATAGGGTGTAAGGGGTAAGACACAAGAGTCTTCATTTATGTCATGGAAGTCATCGAGATCATCTCTAGTACTCTCCTCATTAGTTTCAATTGTAAGGTTAGCTAAATCAATGTCACTAGAAGGACACTCAACAATGGGAGTTCTCACCTTTCACAACTTATACCTAGAGCTTCAAGATGTAAAGGCTTTAGGATCCCAAAAGGTATTTATCCATGTCTCTATATTTTTTTATCTTGGGTTATTGGGCTTGATGACATTCGACTAACTCTAAATAGTTATCTGAACTTCTCTTTTTCTATAGGTTCACCTGGTTCTTTGAAAGTCTCTTCAAGTTCATAATCACTAGATGATTTTTCAGAACTCCATTCCCATTCATTTGAATTTGTAGAGTAAAGATGGTCTTTAGTTTTATCATTAGTGGAACTAGGAGAACCAATTTGTAGTGCCGCTTGAGATTCAAGGCCATGTAATTGCAAAGGTTTGTAGCCAAGTCCTTTGGTTCTTTGTTTCTTTGGTACTAGTTCAAGTTGCGATGGTTCCACAATGCCTTATTGTTGCAACCCAAGAGGACCTTGACTATTATAGTCCATTTGTAGAAGGAATTCTAAGCCTTTTCCATATTTCTCAATTGGTATTTTAATGTGGTCTTGATTAGGATGCTTTTCTAGATCTTTGTATATCATCTTATAAAGTTATTCTTCTTTCATTTCATTTAGTGAAAGTGGTGGGATCCCATTTAATGATTATTGTTGATGTTTATCATGATGGTTGTGGTCTGCCATATGATTTAGGAGAGTCCATTAATTGTTGAAGATACATGGTTTGATTCAAGTTATACTCCCATTCCTTTGTCTTTGAACTTACCCTTAATATTAGCTTGCTTTGAAGTAGAAGCCTTTAATGATTCAAGATCAATATATGTTGAAGATGGATTAGCTTCTCGGTTAATAGGTATTATTTCTTCCAATCTAGGATGAATGTTATTACAATATAGGTAAGGATTTGGATCACCCTGAACCATGATATATGTTCCATTATGTGGGAATTTGATATAATGGTGATATGTAGAAGGAACTGATTTCATAGCATGTATCCAAGGTCATCCCAAATGTATGTTATATGTGAGATCAAGATGAAGGACTTGGAAAATCACCTCTCACTATTGGCCCCACTATAAGTGGCCAGGTGAGTGTCCCTTTAGAAGAGAGTTCTTTATCATTGTATGCTTTTATGGTAATCTTCTTTCTAGAATCCACAACCTTTTCAAATAATCCCAATTCTAGAATAACTTTTAAGGTACACATGTTTAGAATTGATACTCCATCTATCAAGATTAGTTTTTTTCAGTGTTTATGGATGAAACTATCAATATGGAGTGGTGGATTGTGTGGTTTCTATGGGGATGAATCATTTGCTTTAGTGAACCGAATATTATGAGGTGTAGAAAGGTGTCCCACCATAGCTTGAAAGTGGTCACATTTAGATCAGAAGACACGAAGGTCTCTAGAAAAGTCTTGTCTAGAACTACTTTATGTAAAGGTGAGATGCACAAAAGTTCAAGAATGGATATGAGGGCAAGTGTCTTACCTAATTGATCTACAAGGCCATATTGATTGGTTGATGAGTTTGTTTTGGATGTAGCACCTTGTAGACCTTGTTGAGTAATGATGTTGCATTCAGGGGTTTTGTCCTTTATGGTTATGGTAGACACATGAGGGTCTACTTCATTAATGTGAATTACAGTGTATTCATAAGTTGCATTGGGATAGTTGGTGTTATTATCTATTTTAGGGGATTTTCCCTTATCATGTTTTGGAAACGGACCCTTAAATATCACCTGTTCTTCATTGGATGAGTGACCTTCAACTTCAATAGCTCCATTGTTAATAAGATCTTAAATGAGGTTTTCTAATTGTGACAATTACTAGTTTTATTCCCTTTGCTCTTATGATATTCAAAAAATTTGTTGTCATTCCACCATGAAGGTTTTACTCTTAGTTCAAATGCTCGATTTTCGGGTAATTTAATGAGTTTATTGGCAATGAGTTTCTTTAATGTATATTCAATTGGTTCTCCCAAAAGCGTATCCTTGGTTCCCTTTGTGTGTTTACTTGATTGTTAAATGAGCTATCCCCAAGGAAACTTACCATAGGTTTAGCCACATTTGTATCAACAACCCCATCATTCATTGTGTTCTTATTCTTATTAAAAAATCAAGGTTTATCTTTTGTATTAGCCTCATCTTTATTTTCCTTAAATTTTTTGATAGTGCCTTGCTCAATGAGAACCTTTTCAATAGATAAACATGCTTTGTGGAGGTCATATCCAACCTCCCGATTTACATTTTGTGTGAACATTTCAATCATTTATTTTTGTGGAATGTGACAAGGGCATCTACTTGCTTGACTTCTCCATCATTGTAAAAATAACTTAAAGGAATATCCATTTCATTGTTTGGTATTACACAAAGTTGTCACTGATACCTCACCTTAAATGTTGTATGAAAATTGTTGGATGAATGCTTCTTCCAACTCTCCCAATGATTTAATTCAAGGTGGTAATCGTGAAAACCATTCCATGGCTTGTCCACCTAAACTTTGTCGAAATAAAAACATTAAGCAAGAGTCTTGTTGAGACAATTCTATGCAAGCTATGAAAAAATCTCTAATGTGTGCCTTGCGATCTACTTTTCCTTTATATTTGTCAAATGTAAGTACAAAAAAATGAGTAGGAAAAGGTGGCATAAGTATGCTCGTATCAAAAGGATAAGGAAAAATGTCCCAAATCATGTAAATCTTCGGAAGAGTTCACATGCTAGCCATTTGTTGTTGCAATTATTTAATCTATTGTTGCAAATCACTAATAGGTGGTATGCTATTCCTTTGAGTTATTCCTATGCCTGCACCACCGGGAGGAGGAGGAATGTAATGCATGTAAGGGCGATATTAATCATATGTATCTTCAGGTACTGGGGTTAGGTATGTAAATGTTATATGAACCACCTGGAATGCAATTTTGATGTGGTGCACTTGGCTTAGGATAAATGCAAACATCTTGACCATGAGCATAATTGGTATTGTAGGTGTGTTCTTGAGTATGCTCATCAAATCTAACACGGGGTCATTGAGTGTGTAAATTATCATAATTAGGGCCTTGGTTAGCATCTTGTCATTGGGTATACACATGAGTAGTTCTTCTACCTTGAAAGGTATTAACAAAAGGTTGTTCATATTATTGTCGAGTGTAGGGGGTATATGCAGGACCATGGTGGGCCAAAATAGACCCTTAAGTGGCAATGAAATTTTATAAAAAACAAAGTTAGGAAACTTGACGTAAAAATTTGAATAAGTTATGAACATTATTTTAAAAATATGTAACCGTAGTAAATTGAATGTAGTTTCTAAGCTACTAGTTCTTTTTTGAAAAAAAAAATGTATTTGATGAAAATTTAAAATTTCAATGCAACAGTGCTAAATTTTTTGGAAAAAGACAAGAAATAGGTGTATGTATGACCACCCTAACCACAATCAAATCATAATATTTTTTTATAAGATTTTAAATATAAGTAGTATACTCATGTCTAGATGTGACACACATTTTTTTTGAAATGTTTTTTGAAGTAAATAATTAATCATGAATAATTTATAACAACTTTTCAGAAATAT
Source organism: Cryptomeria japonica (assembly GCF_030272615.1). Classification (NCBI taxonomy): domain Eukaryota; kingdom Viridiplantae; phylum Streptophyta; class Pinopsida; order Cupressales; family Cupressaceae; genus Cryptomeria; species Cryptomeria japonica. The sequence continues at coordinate 343,925,908 of NC_081405.1, read as the reverse complement.
AAAAAACTCATATTTCTGAGCACCTTAACTTTAGGCATGAGAAAAGGGTGTCTCTTCCTTATTACCTTTTCAGGTCCCTGTCATACTCGTTGAACAAGCACAATAAGAATCCCTCTTCTCTAGTGCTACATTATGGTCTTATTTTGCTCATTTATGAGCATTGTAAGATTTTGGCGATTCAGGAAAACAAAAGGCTGTCGATGTCCCTGGGAAAAGGCAAGAGGAAAGTGAGGATTCTGGGGCCAACAAGGATGAGAAGAAACAAAGTAAAAAGGCTAAAAAAGGCTTTGCAGAGAAAAATGTGGAGGACACGAATTTGAGCCATAAACACAAGGATGTGGAGGATGATCCCGAGTATACGAGAAAAGAAGGTAGTGATATGGAGACTAATGATACTGACAGGGTGGAGAGATAGAAATATGAGGAAGTGGGGAAAGAGGAAGGAGGAGAAGAGGAAGGAGGAGAAGAGGAAGATTCCGATCAGAAAAGCTCAGTCAAGGAAACATCCAGAATGGATAGTGGTAATGAGAAGGAAAATCAGGAAGAGGATGAGGGTAATAAGGAGGAACCTACCCACAGTGCGAGCCCTGGTGATCTCAACAACCAGCTAATGGAGGAGCTGAATAACCAGAAAAATCAGGAGGACAAGGAAATATAAATAGAACCAAACAAGGATAAGGAGGATATGAGCATGGAAAAGGATAGAGTTGGTGATGAGATGAATACTGGTATGCCTATCTTGGATAAGCTTAAGAACCAGTCTGATGCTTGTCTGGGTTTTGATAGATGGGTTTATGAAAGAATTAATAAAATGGAAAAAAAGGCTAAACATCAGGAAGAGCAGGGATAGAAAGGTGAAATCAACTTGGAGCAATGGAAAAAGGAAATGGATGAAAAGGTGGAGAAACTAGAAGTTTAGATCAACAAGCCTGAGGAAGGGAAGACTGCCATGAAAAACTTTCTGATTTTGATTCCAAAGATCCTCAACTCTGCGACCAGCAACATGGAGGAAATAGCCAAATACCTTGATGGTCCCAACCCTACCAAGTCTATTGTGGAACTTGATGCTGAAGAGGCTACTACTGAGGTTAGGAATGTGGATAGTTCTCTTGGAGGTGCGGCTAAAAGGACTAGGGCGAGCTTGAAAAAGGCTGCCTTGGCTTCTTCAAAGGAAATCCCAATTCTCAGGGAGAGTATCAAAGAAATGCAAGGGATTAACGAGAAATTGGCTAATGACCTTAAAAACATAATGTAATTTGTCTTTTTTCTATTTTTGCTAGTTGTTGCTAGTAGTGTTGGTCTTTTGTGTTGGCTTTTGTCCAGTACTTTGCTAGTTTTTTCGCTGTCTCTCCTGTTTAGTTTCTTAATGCTTTTGTTGGTGTAAATAATTATTCATCATGGATATTATTACACTAGACTTAAGTTTACTTAGGTACATGCATTTAATAGTAGTTTGGGTATGAGACACTTGGGTGTTTGTGCCATATTGGGATAGTGTGTGTAGGAGAAGATCTTGTTGTTACACTCCACCTTTGGTGGGTGATCCACCTCATGTGGAATATTATATTGTTTCTCCTACCTACCCACACATATTTCCTACCTACCCTTGTTTCTTATTGAGCCACATGTGTTGTTTGTGTGCTCACATATCCATATAGCCTTGCCTATATAAGAAGAATCATCTACATTGTTTGTACAGGAAATCAATCAACATCTTGTAATGATCCAGTTGATCATATTTTGCATCTTGATAGAATACAATTTATTCCTATCATCTATTTTTTTTCTCTTATTTATGATTTCCATTGCCTCTAGATCTTGGTAAAATCTCACATGGTATCAGAGATCTCTCATGGTATCAAAAATATCACATGGTATTAGAGATGGTCCAATTATCACATGGTATCAAAGCCATTAGAGTGTCATTGGTTTTTCAATTGAGAGAAATTTGATGCTATTTGGGGTTGTGTATTTTGGAGTTTTCTATCGCAAGTTATTATTTAAGCTTGATGGGTCAAATATGAGGTTGCCATTAGATTGAGGAGGTCCAAGAAAGTCAGTTTTGCCTTTTGTTTCATCCAAATCGGACTTCAGAGGCCAAATCGGACTTCATTTGAAGTTTGAAGCTGTGGCGAAATTTTTTCAAAAATTATAATTTTGTAGACAATTTCCAAATAGTGATATCTCACTCATCCGGACTCCTTTTTTTGAGCAATTGTTTTTGTTTTGGGGTAAATTTTTGCGATCTATACAATGGTGCAGGAGTTTTCTGATTTTTGGATACATGTTTTTCGAAAATTGTGAAATCCCAATTTTTACAACTTTGGAGGCTTCATTTGGGCTCATACGTACTCCTTTTTAGGTGCCATTTTTTTTTAAAGTGCATAATTTTTCATCTACTTTCATAATCAGCCATTAGTTTGCATTGATTTTGAGTAGAAATTGTACTTTCAGTATTTGGTCTTTTTGGCCTATTTGGTACTTGTATTTTTCTTGGATCGCAGTTTAGATCACTAGCAGCATTTCTTGAAGTCTCTTATATCTCATTTTGAGAAATTGTAATCATTGAAATTAGAAGTCCAATTTGCCATTATTTTCAAGTGCCAACATGATATTTTTATGGGGGGTCAATTGTTGATTTATATCTCTTGGTGAAATTCCATTCGGAGGCATCTTCATCAGTAGTATTCTACAGGGCTTCTTTGTTGGTGGCATCATTTTCGTGTTTCCACATTTGAATATTTTATCATGATGTATGCTCTTTCTTTAGCAATGTTGTACTCGCACTATCACAAAGTGCCACACCTCTTTGTATCTTGTCATTGTTGACTATTTGATGTAATCCTCTTGTACACAGATTAGGAATATCTTGTGAGACTTGGTGCATGGCTCTAGTTGAGACTTATATTATACACATTTATGCATGGCTCCCATGAGACTTAGATTGTACCAGTATTTTTGTCATTTAAGAGTATCCAGATGGTGCTCAAAGCAGGTTGTCTCCATGCCTGATCTTCATTTTGTTGTAGCGAATGATTCATCATCATCGATATTGGTACCTGGTTTTGTCACACTTTGAGATTATTGGTGCAACATAGTCTCTCTTTCTTCCTTATGGGGAGGTATTTTTGGTCATCATCATTGGACCATCTTTGCAGGAGATTTGACATTGACGAAGGGCTTCATGGTATCTTCTTCTCTCTTATGGGGGGGACATATTTTTTGTTCTTCTCATTCATCATTGAGAGCATTGAGTGCTTTCATCATCTCTCTTTTGGGGGAGGGTTTTTTCTCATTGGGTTTTTCTCTCTTTCTCCGTTTGTGAGAGATTGCATTGCATAGTTTTTCTTTCATTTACATCTTGTACATGGGTACCTAACATGGCCTCGTAGCTGGGACCCATCTTGCATTGCTTAGTTGCATTGTAGAATTTAGTGCATTTCCCTAAGTTGCACTTAAGGGGGGTGTTGGTGTAAATAATTCATCATGGATATTATTACACTATACTTAATTTTACTTAGGTACATGCATTTAATAGTAGTTTGGGTATGAGACACTTGGGTGTTTGTGTCACATTGGGATAGTGTACGTAGGAGAAGATCTTGTTGTTACACTCCACCTTCGGTGGGTGATCCACCTCATGTGGAATATTATATTGTCTCTCCTACCTACCCACACATATTTCATACCTACCCTTGTTTCTTATTGAGCCACATGTGATGTTTCTGTGCTCACATATCCATATAGCCTTGCCTATATAAGAAGGCTCATCTACATTGTTTGTACAAAAAATCAATCAACATCTTGTAATGATCTAGTTGATCATATTTTGCATCTTGATAGAATACAGTTTATTCCTATCATCTATTTTGTTCTCTCTTATTTGTGCTTTCCATTGCCTCTAGATATTGGTAAAATCTTACAGCTTTTATCTTTTATGGTTCCTTTGTAAAGGGTTTCAGGGTCCCTTCAAAACCCGATTTTCCCATAATAAAAAACTTGGTCAAAAATTTATGAAATTCAATTTTTATTTTTTATCCTATAGTAGGTAAAGCATAGAATGTGACGCATGTTTTAGATTCAAAAAATGTGATACCATTTGAAAGTTATACATATTTTTCAATCAACCTATCAATCAAGACTTTAGTCAGAATTCAATTAGAAAATGAATAATAATTATTTATTAAAGTCAAAATAAGGCAAACCTTATATTGTTGGAAAGATGAAAATGTTCTTAAAAATATCTTTTTGTTTCATCAATTTCGGCTAAAAAAAAGTCGTTAGCCACCAGATAAAAGTCTGGAAAAGCAAGAAACAGTCAAAAACACATTTTTTCTGTTGACTTTCTAGGTTTGGCATTTCGTAGCCAATCCTAATGCAATCCCGAGCCAAACACAAATGTTTTTGATTTTTTTCAAAGATATTGGATATCAGATTAAATCCGATATCCAATTTTACTATTTTTATTATAAATATAATTAATAATATATAATATACTAATATATATTATATAGTATTAATATAGGATCTCTCTTTCCCTCTCTCTCACTCTTCCTCTCCCTTACCCTTTCTCTCCCTCTCACTCTCCCTCCTTGTCTTCCTATCCCTTCCCCCCTCTCTCTCCCCCTCCCCCTCTCTATATCCCTCCCTCCCTCTCTCTCTCTCTCTCTCTCTCTCTCTCTCTCTCTCTCTCTCCCTATCAGATGTAGGAGCATCTCTGGTTCTTGGCAATCTTGCATCACCCAAAAATATTTACATTCTAGTTTGTTTTCCTCTTTTTTATTCTATTCAGTCCGGCTTACAGTTTCAACATTTCATTCTGCATTTTGCTGCATTTGTTCACCGAATCTTGTGGAGCTGGATTTTATTGGTTGACATGTTCATCTTTCTTATCCTAAATTTGCGGAACATTTGGATTTTTTTCTGGCAAGTTATCGCTTCCAGAATATGTGCTTGTGGTCGACCTTTTTCTTAGGTCCACACATCATTCTATGTTGTTTCTAGAGGAATTCTTTTGGCAGAAGCCGACCTTGTTGTTCTGCACGTTACATCTTTATTCATCGGTAATTGTTCCATCTTGGGCTAACACAAATCATTCTAGAGCTATGAATTTAATATAAATCAATATAATTTTTGTCACAAAAGATTGCGCTGTGATGCTAAGTATGAAACCCACCAATCCTGTGAAACATGGGAATACTTTCAGGCCCGTGGGTATGCCTATCGTGAAAGTAGACCTCCGGATTATAGGCCGACTTCTTCTATGATGAATATCCTACAAATAACTTTCTGTTATGAAAAAGGATAGAAGGAATATTGAAATTGAACCTATCCTACGAGGTGATACACCAAAATAACTAACTAAAAGCTGCAACCTATATACTCACAATACTTCTCAATAAATCAACCTTCCTTATACACAAGTCAGCTTATATTCAAATCAGACAATAATGTTTCATAAAAAGATTGGTTTTCAGGTTATTGAAGGAAAACTACATGCTCTCACAACTATAACAACTGAATACTTCAATACAACCTATGACTTGCCTAATTTCTGAATATTCCATATAATGGTGCATAAATGAGACAAAATTTAAGGATTTCATACATTAAATCACAAAAATTGCATCAAAATCATTTGTAAAGTACACAAGACAGATTTGAGAAGGTAAAACATGCTACTTTATTGCTAAATAAAGGTGTCTCTGTTGTTACAAAACTTAGAAAATTGAGCTACAATGCATTCTTCAACTTGAAAGAGCTTTGCCAAAGATACAATGCAAGCTGGAAAAATAAAAGAACTGGAAAATAGTGAAGAGGAAAGAAAGATATATAGAAGACCTTTTAAAAAATATGCATGAAGAAACCCTAGGTGAATTTGCCCAAAATAGCATGCAAAGAACATGCAAAAATCTATCAAAATCACACTCTGATGATAAAAATAGGCCCCCACCTCACAAGACATGCATCTAATACTCTGATTGCTGATGTCTACCAAATATAGTCTCTGAAAAAAACACCTCTATCTGTGAAAGCTGCATGAAGTACTGGAGTTGCTAAAAATAGCTGTAAAAGCACCAGGGACTTCCCTCTTACGATTTCTACATGATTTGCATTTTCATCTTTTTAAATAATCTTAGTTTTGCACTTATTCAAATCAATTTTTTTTAATAAGTGTCAAAAATAAAAATTATTATTTTCCATTTAATCTCCTTTTATAATTTAATATAATTTTACTATGATTATTTAAAATAAAATCACTTAATAAAATCATATTAATTATAATTACAAATCAACCCTTCTTATAACTTAATATATATTAATTAAGGTTTTTAAATAAAAAATCTTAATTAATATATATTAAGTTATAATAGATAATTAAAAATTAAAGAGCTTTAAAGCTCTTAGCCCTTATGTTATGACTTTATGCATACCTAAGTCAAAGACTTTCCAAGTCTTGACCTCGAGCTAAAAAAAGGAGAAATATTTGCTTAAAAAAAAAAAAAGACGAAAGCCCGTGAGAGAAGAATCTAGGTCATCCAAAAAAAGGTCTTTTCGAACCATAAAATTCATTCTTTCAACTTGTCTTCACAAAGAAGACTCTGTGTTGTCGACATGCACTCCCTCTGCTTCTTAAGTGTGAACTGGGGCTTGGTGGTTTGAATCTGGGATTTACTGAGCTTGAACTAGAAGTGAACTAGGAATTATAACATGGTCTTCTGATGACATGAATACAATATGTAGCTATTCTTCCTTATTTATTTCATTATCTCTCTTTGGAAGACATGATTCACATAATCTTTGCATGTTCGTAGGGTTTAATGAAGCTTTTTTTGCATGAACTCAGATGAAAGCTGCATATTTTTGCATGAAATATTGATGATACCTTTGTGATACTGGTGATTTTCCCTGATTTCCATATTTTTCACTTGATCATGTGGCTTGATTTCCCTATAAGGGTCCCTTATTAGCATTAGAAACCCTTAATTGCTCTACAAATGATGTTGTGTTTGTCTTTTTGGTCTTTGAAACTCAATACCTGAATGCTTATTGCTATCACATTGATCTTGCTCACTGTTCCTTTTGAGGGCTATATTTATGCTCGAATATTTCTCAATACTGGGTTGTGATATGATGCCAATATGGATGTGATTCTTCATTCTTTCAAATCTTCATTAACTGCTCTGTATAATATGTTTGCATTCTGCTAATGTAGCTTTTCCAAATTTGTGTCCTTTTAAAAAAAAACCCTCTCTAGTGCCTTTCTTCATGGTATTGACTATGTGCATTGTCTCAACTTTGAGTGTTTCAATAGAGCAAATGATTTTTTTGGATCTTTTATGACAGATCTAATTGTGTTTTTTTACTAAAACTACGTATTCTAATCACATTCATTGCTCATATAGGGCTACAAATGTTCCTTGACAGTCCTTGGTGGTCTTTCAATTTGGTTCCATTGCATGCTATGGGCAATATACTCCTTTGGATTTTTTCAACAATCAATTCCATAAATGCCACTTTTGTCAATGACCTAATGTTTGGAGGATTGTGTATTGTATTGGATTGTTTTACTGTTGTAGCTGATTGCTCCATATACTATCACCTTCATGGTGATGATTTTGTTCATTCACAGTGCATAATCTTTATTTTGATATTTATTGGAGTTATGAATATAGGACACCTTTGTCTAGCAGTGATTGTCTTTTGGTATTTTGATGGTATTTAATGCCATCACATGGACAATGAAATGTATCTGTGCCTTTTAGTTCTGGATGCCCTTTCAACTCTCGCACTGGCTTCTTTGAGCTTGTGACTTCTTTTCTTAAATCTGGTTCATGTCTTCAATCATGTTCATGACTGCTCCATGACTTATGAATGAATATTATTGCCTTGGTTGGCATTAGCTTTTAAGAATATATGATTGAACCTTATGATCTTCCTTGGATTCTTATATGCTTACAATTGTTATTATCTTATCGATCCATTGCCTTGAAGACTTAGGACTAGCTCCATCTTAATGCCTACCATCATAGGTACTGTCCTATGTGTCTTGTATGGTGACTGATAGATATTAATGACCGCATTTCCATTGTATCAGTGATTTATGAAAGGTCTTTTCATGTTTATCTTGAGGATACTTTGTCAATGCATTAATCATCGTGACTGCTACAAAGCCTTATGTTATTGTATATGCTTACCGTAATTCTTCATTTTTACTGTGTATAATCCTTTGCCCCGTGATAGCATATATTTATTGTTCCTTCATGTATTTTGTTCTTAAATTGTTTTGAGACTTTGAAATGGTTATGTTCTTACTCTGAGATTATTTACTATCACTTGTCTTTATTAAACATGACCTCAAAATGTTATCTTGCGTTAATGACCTTGTGTACCATAATTATCTCATGCTAATACTCCTTTGCACTGTTATTAAGGTGACAAATCTTGTCTCAAAACTGCTCATTTACTATACCTTAGACATATTCTCTTCTTTGTCACTACTGTATCTCAAATGTATCGTGTATACGACTAATTAATGAGACTCCTATCATTTGATTCCTTCCTAGAAGCTTATGTCATTGGGCTTGTAGTCTTGTATTTATGGGCTATTAATCAATTCATTTTCATTACTATCCTAATCCTTTGTCCTTCTATGCTGCTACAGGGTTTGATTTGTAGGGTTGCAACCTTCTCATTTATTGCTCTATTAATGAATAGCTATGACTGTACTTTTATCTCTTTTGAACTTGTGCCTTGTCCTTTTAAGGGCTTCTACAAAAAGTTATGAGGACTCCTGTATGAATGTAATCATGTAACCAAAACACCTTGATTTCTATCTAATCTTTTGCAAAGTCTGAAAGACATTGATTTTATCACTGGTCCTTTGTGACCATGAAGGACTGTCCTTGTGCATTTGAGAAATACTTCTTTCTTGCTTGTAGTAGTTTCTTTGACTGCTAATATTAGTTTTGGGATAAGGTTACTCTAAGATAATGACTATAGAGTGCTTGAAGTTCTATCCTTCTAAAGGATCCTATTTTCTCTGTGCATTATGCTAAATTCTCAAATTTATAACCTTCATGGGCTGTATTCATCCTGTCATGAAGATGTAATCTAAAGACTGTCTTGAGACTGTGAGATCTACTTATGACCGTATCTATATTTGAACCCTTTACCCTTCACCATATAATGCTTGCATGGTTCCTTGATAAACAACAATGATGCTCTAATTACAACTTCAAGGTTCTTTGGTAACTGATATCTTTTTATGTTAATGGACTATTCTAGAAGCACTATATTTTGGATCACTGTTTTGATCTTTTGCATTATCTTTTGTGTTGCAAAGACCGATCCTCTATCATGGTTTATTACTGTCTTTTCAGGGCATCTTATGAGTGACCCCTCTAAACTCAAACATTCACTATCTTTGACCAATATTTAACATCTTCATTGTTGTTTGGTTGCTGTATCATTGTTTAGAAACCTGTATTCTCATGATACTGTTCTATATGCCTTTGATAAGGCTACATGACAGTGAAATCTTCTATGCTTAAAATACAACTTTACTGTTTAAAGATTCTTTGATCATACAAGGTAGATTGTTTTTATTATCTCTTTCATTTATATGATGGCTCTAGTCACTTGTTGACTATTGAGTGCAACCTCATTCATGTTGTATATATTGCCATTGGATGGTAGTTTATACTATCATTGAGTGACAATATATGGGACCATGGACGTTGTTGTACTCCATGTTTAACAACTGATCAATGTCACCTTGTGAATGATGAAGTTTGTATGCTGAGATCAACCCTTGTGGGAGCCCATTTTTCCCCACATACTTGATATTCCTGAAATGGAAACTTGTCCTATACCTGCATAGTGAACAAACAAGTTAGAGAAATAATAATCTCATGAAACTTCTGATGACTTGTCACTTTGATCTTTCTAATTATTTTGCTTGATCTGATCTGATTTTTCCTTTTGTAGTCTGATATATATGTGTATGAGTAGATTGTAAGAATAATAATGATCCTGAGATCTAACACATATGTTCTTTACCCCTTGCAGGTACTCTAGGAACACTAGGAGAATGAAGAAATGAGGATGTAGCTTCAACAAACCAATGGTTTGTCATTCAAAGACAATGACAGATATTTATTCCTCTTTCTTTCTATTTATACATGTGTATACCATTCTACTTTCTGCATTTTATCAATCATACCCATAGATTGTGTGGGTCCTTACACATTTATTTAAATAAAAAAACTTCTCTCATATGCAATTTTAAGATTTACAATTTCGAAATACAGTGGATTTGAAAAGAATTTTTCATTTGTATACTCAATTTGATAAATGATGAAGTATGATATAAAAATTTGTGTACTTTTTTAAATTGCAATGTGAAAGGCCTGCAACAGGCCTCCAAATTTAGCTATAGTGAAATTTTGGTAACAATAATTAAACATATTGAAGTAGTAGATAGAATATAGATAATTCATTAGAAGATTAGGAGATCCAGAGTTAGCTTTGGTTCACATCCTTGCTTGAGCCTGAATGTTGTATGTTTTGTAATCAGGCCTAAGTGCTGAATCTGTAAACCCAGATGTTGACAACCAACTTGTACTTGAATTTATCAATATAATATGTCTGATTCTGCATTGCCTCAATCACATTGAGTTGTTTGTGTTGTGCTTCATTTGTTGCACGGTCTAGATTGTTCTCTTTGAGGACTCTCCTATCCATGAATGCGCCAAGTGGTATCAGAGAGAGTTTTCATTCCAGATATTATAGAGTCCTATAAGTATTTTTGTTGTGGGGTGGTAGATTGAGGATTCGACTTGCAACTACAAAGGACTAGCCTAAAGATGGCCCAAAGAAATGCTAGAGGTGGTGGAGTGCATTGAAATGCAGACCTTGTTGTGATGGAAATGTTGAGAGGAATTGCAACCCAGTTGGAAGCTATTGAAACAACATACAGAAGAGGTCAACATGTCGAAGATGTGAGCGATGATGAAGAAGAAGTGGAAGTGGAAGAAGTAGGAGCGAATCAACCGGTGATTGACCCAAAAGAAGAGAGATTCTTAATGATTTTGACTTGAGTAAATTTTCGACCACATTTTAACCCACTTGATTATGATGGTAAGTTAGATTCGGATGAATTACTCGATTGGATTATGGAGATGGAAATGTATTTTGATTTTGAGAACACTGTCAAAGACAAGAAGGTGAAATATACTTGTACCAAGTTGAAATGACACGTGTCTCTTTGGTGGGAACATTTGCAGGTAGATAGATAGATAGAGAAGAGGTAAAGAGAAGATTAAGTATTGGGAACAAATGGTTAATGTAGACACCTAAAATTAATTAAATTAATATTTAATTAATTTAAGCCTTTCAACATAATTAATTTAATTAAATTGTGTTGGTCTTTATTCCTCTTAAAACTAATTAAATCTTATTTAATTAATTTTAACATTTCAACCTTATAATCAAAATTGAGTATTCCCCTTTTCTTCTAAAGTCATTTTATTTCTTCTAAATCCTGCTTAGTTAATTAACCTCAATTAACTAAGATAATCATGTGATTCCTACAAATCACTTTTCTTAGCCTTATTAATTCTTCCATAATCATGCTTATGATTATCGTCCAATTTTAAATTCCTCCACTCATTCTCCTTCCTCATATCACATCCTCCTAACTTTTTCAGTTGCACTCTAATCACTCACTAAGCCACCTAATCAATCTCCTTAAACATTTTCACATCCCTAATCACCTTGATCCTTTCAAATAAATTCAAATTCTTTAAATCTCCCTATGCATCCTCTTCCCAAGGAATTTTCAATTCCTTTTCTCATTTAATCTTCCCACACATCCTCTTATTTGGGATTTTTTAATTCCTCTCCCATTTCTCCAAAGAGATTTTAATTACTTTTTCTCTTCCCAATGTACTTGGATAACTCTTCCCCATGTACCTTGAGAGGTGTGGAGACAAGAAATGCCTTTATGGTATAGCTCTTGAATCCCACACCTCATCCTCTCAATCCTCTCCTCTATTTCAAATCAATCTCAACCCTTCAATATCAAATCAATCTCAACCCTTCAATTTGTCCTCCTCCAATCTATAAATTTGAGTCTCATATCCTCACAAATCATCCACTTTTCATCTAATCTTATGTTGTCCATTTGTGATCCCAAATAATCCAGCATGCCATCATAATGCCCAAATATTGCCTCATAATCCAATCCATTATCCATCATGCCTAGTCTTTGAATCATATCCTATCTTGTTGTGTAGTGGAGAGAAATCCACAATCCTATCAAAGAGACAATCCAATCAAGTGGAGAAGGAGCACATTCTTCACTTCACCTAAGGCTCAATCCGAGGGAGGAGAAGAAGGTATAAAGTGTCATTTGCATATTTATGATTTTATTTGTGTTTTTATGATTAATACATGCATTTGAGAACTCTAACCATTTTATCATCTCCAGTTAACAAGTTGAAATCAAATGTAGAGGTCTCGACTCTTCCCAAAGGTCTTCTGTCTTTCTCTTTTTCGTGTGAAGAAGATAAGGTTAAGATCTTGTGCGGGAGTCCCTGGATGGTGGGAAAGACAACCCTGGTTCTAAGGAAATGGCATCCGAAATTAAATATGAATGATTCTATTCTGGCATAGGTTCTAGTGTGGATAAAACTCCCAGGATTGCCTCTTGAGTATTGGGTAGAAAGCATCTTCTCTGGAATTGCAAGTTCTTTTGGTGAGTTGCTCTCTATTGACCTAGTCACTGCTTCAAAAAGAAGATTAACCCATGCAAGGTTTTGTGTTGGAGTAGCCCCTGAGGCAGATATGCCGGAACAGATTGAGCTAGTTTCAAAACTGGGAACTTGGAAGCAACATATAGAATATGAAACTATTCCTTTTGCTTGTTTCCATTGTAAGAAGGTAGGTCATTGGGCAAAATCTTATCCGAAAAAGCAAAAGGCGGAGCCTAATCAGTTAAAATCTCAGATTGAAAGCCAGAATATGCCAGAGAAAAGGGTGTGGCAAGTTAAAAACATAGAAAATAAGGAAAAAAATCCAAATCACTTTTCTCCTTTGGGGGAAAAAAAGGAAGCCTCAAACTCTATCCTCAGTCCCACTATTCAGGAGGTAGATAGGAATGAATCAACCAAAGCTAGTCCCATAAAAATTACGCAGAAAATGGTTTTGAACGATCAGAATGATCCTCCAAAAGCAAAAGATGAAGTGGTGGATGACACATATGAAAATCAGGCAGTAGAAGCTAAAGACTATCAACCAAAGGAAGGTGAGATCCCAGATCCACAAGTTGAAAGGACAGACTCTTCTATAGCCATACCTAGTTTTGAAATACAAGAAGCCCAAAAGTGTGCAATTTTGGGATTGAGTCTTTCGGATTCGGATCAGCATTCAAGAACAGCAAACATTATTTCAACTGAGTCCAGAACTCCTAAATGGGGTAATGAAGATGAAATTTCCAAAATTCTAACCAATCTGGAAGTGGCTCCTATGTCAGAAACGGAATGGAAGCAGCCTAAACACAGGAGTAAGAAAGCAGCAACACCCTCGATATCCTTGATTAGGAAATCCAACAGAATAGCTCAAGTTGATGTGGGATATGTCTCCTCTTCCCCAGGGTGACCATCTAATCACAAAGTTAGAGACATGGAGGCCAGCAAGAACATATCAGATGGAACTCAGAAAACTCTCAAGGAGCTGGGAATTGGTAAGTAACTATGAAGATAATCTCTTGCAATTTAAGGGGTCTAAACAATCCCCATAAACATGATATTATTAGGACTATGATAAGAGATAGAAATCCTGACATTTTTCTCATTCAAGAAACCAAAATGAGTAGAGAAAAAGTTGAATCTTTGAAGTTTTTCAAAAATGGTAAAATTAGTGGAGGAAGTTCTGATGGTGCTTCTGGAGGCATTGCTACCATAAGGAATCTTAACACTATTAAAGGCCAGGTCATTATTCAGGAAGAATTTTTCTTGTATTAAATTTGAGCATCTTAAAGATGGTTTTTCATGGGTTCTCACAAACATTTATGCTCCTAATACCTTAAAGGCTAGAAACTCTTTTTGGAAAAGGATAAAACAGGCTAGGGAAAGTTTCAAAAATCTAAGTTGGATGGTTATGGGGGATTTCAATATGCCTTTGAAAGAGGAGGAAAAATTTGGAGGCACCCCACCTCAGTTGGAAAGTAGAATGGCTCTCATGGATTTTATTAATTCTCTAGCTCTTAATGATTTGGAGATACAGGGTTGTAATTTCACATGGACAAATAGAAGTAATGGTAATGACCTCATTCAAGTGCGCCTTGACCGAACTTTTATTTCTGATGATTGGTACAGTCAGTATTTCTGTTCTTTATCTGTACTTACTCGGGTTGGTTCCGATCAATTTCCAATTACTTTTAATGCTGATTTGATCAACAAAAGAAAAAACTATCCCTTCAGATTTGAAAAAATGTGGACTCTTCACCCTGATATTAAAAAGTATATTAAAAAATGGTGGAGTATCCAAGTTCAGGGAACGACAATGTTTAAAGTGGTTAAGATGCTCAAAAGTGTGAAGGACAACATCCAAATCTGGAAGAAGAACAACTTTGGGAATATATTTGAGGCTAAGAGTAAAATTCAGGAAAACCTAAAAGAGATACAGGACCAGATCCAGAAGGATGGTTTTAGAACTGTTTCTATTGCTGAGGAGAATGAGATTCTTAAGAAATACCATGATATTATTACTAAAGAGGAAATGTTCTGGAAGCAGAGATTGAGATGCAAATGGCTCAAGGAAGGAGATGGGAATACAAGATTCTTCCATATGTCAACTATCAAACATAAAGCTACCAATAGGATGAACAAGTTAGTTGTGGACAGTGGGGAGTTGGTCAAGGAAGATGAAATAAGGAATGAAGCTAAGAGGTATTTCTCAGACCTCCTTTCGAGGGATAAAAGTCTGGATGCTGAAGCTCAGTCCTCTTTTCTTCAGAACATTCCTCGTCTCATTGATGCCCAAAATAATGTTTTTCTCTCTTCCATTCCTTCCACCTTAGAAATTAAAAATGCTGTTTTCTCCTTTGATGGAAACAAAGCTCCTGGTCTTGAAGGCTTCCCAATGCTCTTTTTTCAAGAGTTCTGGGACATTATGGGGACTGATGTTGCTAATGGGGTTAAGGAATTCTTTGGGGCTAGAAAACTCTTGAAGGAAATAAATGGTACTTTTATTGCTCTTATCCCCAAGATTCAAGGTGTTGATTCTCTGGACAAGTTCAGACCTATTAGCCTTTACAATTCCTTTTACAAGATCATATCTAAGGTCCTGACCTCTAGACTCTTGTCTATTCTCCCAGCTTTTATTAAACACCAGCAGAATGGGTTTGTTCCTGGAAGACAAATTCTCGACTCCATTATTACTGTTCATGAGAATATTCACTCTCTTGTTAAAGCGAAGAAGTAGGGTCTCATCCTTAAGCTAGATCCCTCCAAAGCCTATGATAGGGTGGACTAGTCTCTTCTTCAGAAAGTCCTCACTACTTTTGGGTTTGCCCCAAGAGTTGTGGATCTTTTATCCCAACTTACCACTACTGCGTCCTTTGCTGTTCTTGTCAATGGTTCTCCTTCAACCTTTTTCCAAGCTTTGAGAGGTCTTAGGCAAGGAGATCCTATCTTCCCCATCCTATTCATTATTATGGCAGAATGTTTTGGACAGACCATGGAAAATTTGGTGTAGATAAGATCCTTTAAGGGTCTCCAACCTTCTTTTGCTGACCTTATTTGTTCACACCAGCAGTTTGTTGATGATACAATAATTATGGGGGATTCAAGCATCTCAAAAGCTAAAGTTCTGAAGAATACCTTGTGTAAATATGCTTCTGCAACGGGGCAGCTTATTAACTGGGCCAAAAGTGATGTATTTTTCATTAACATTCCGGAGAGAAGACAACAAAGGATCAGCAGAATTCTGGAGTGTAAGATTGCTGACCTTCCTGCTACCTACCTTGGTCTCCCCATGGGGATTGCCCCTCCTGACTCCTATTGGAGTTCGCTGGTTGATAAATTTCACAAAAAACTTGCAGGCTGGAAAGGGGCTCTCTTAAGTCAAGCTGGTAAGCTCCTTCTTCTTAAGGCTACTCTTCAAAGTATCCCCATTTATGCTCTTAGCTTATTCAGAATTCCAGTCAAGTATGCTGAAACTATTGAGAAAATTCAAAGAAGATTCCTATGGTCTGGGGTGGAGGAAAAGAAAAGAATGTCCTTGGTGGCATGGGATCAGGTCTGCAAGCCAAAAAGCAAAGGTGGTCTGGGGCTTAGGAGGATTCACACTTTAAATGAATCTCTCTTGTCAAAACAAGTTTGGAGATGGTTTAACTCTGATTTTGAATGGTGCAAAATTTGGAGAAGTAAGTATTCTCTTCTGTCCTCTTCTCTATCTTCTTTTCTTAAATCGAACCTTAGTATAAATGGATCTAATATCTGGAACCATGTTTCTAAATGTAAAGAGGTGATTGCTAAAGGTGTGACATGGAAACTTGGAAATGGTAGAAAAGTGAGATTTTGGGAGGATCGCTAGCTTGTTGACAAACCCCTAATGGATTTCTATGAGTGGGCTTCCCATGCCCCCTCCTGTATTGGCTCTTTTGGTACCTTAGTGGTAGATTACTGGGATGGGAACAACTGGCAGAACATTGATAGTATTCATCCCAGTCTCTCCAAGCTCAAAACCCAACTGTCTGCTATCTGGCTGAATAAGGAAGAGGATTCCTTGATTTGGAGATATAACCCCAAAGGTACCTTTACTGTATCTTCAATGTATTGTATCCTCTCCCCCTCCCCTCCTATGAATCCTTTCTAGTCTAAAGCTTGGTTAAAAGGGCTAACTCCTAAAATCAATATGTTCTTCTGGACTATCCTCCCGAATAAGATCCTTACTATTGACAACCTTAAATGCAAAGGTTTTGCCCTTCCAAATAGGTGTGTGCTGTGCTTTCAAGAGGAAGAGTCAGTGGACCATCTTGCCCTCCACTGTTCTTTCTCAACCTTTGTTCGGGAAAACTTCCTCAAAATATTTAGTCTTGCTTGGGTGTTTCCTAGTAACATCAGAGATTTGTTCTCTTCCTGGCAAATTCATTGGACCAACTCTTTTCTGAGGTGTATGTGGCAGCTCTCTCTGCCTCACATTCTGTGGGGTCTCTGGAAGGAAAGAAACAACCAAATTTTCAATGATGTGTCCTTAAATCAAGACATTGTTTTTCAAAAAATTCAAAGGGATATTCAGGAAAATATGGGAACTATGGAGGTCTCTTGTTACTCAAACAGCTCTTTGGAGTCAAATATCTTAAGAGCCTGGAATATGAAGATCACTGATGGTCATAATATCAACTACAATAAAAGGCTTGAAGATAAATGGCAAACCCCTCCCCATGGTTGGCTCAAAATCAATTTTGATGGAGCAGCCAAAGGAAATCCAGGTCCTTCAGGCTGTGGAGCTATTCTCAGAGACAACAAAGGCATTTGCAAAGGTATGGTTGCTATCCCTATTGGCATTCAAACCAATCATAAGGCGGAAGCTATGGCAGCCCTTCAAGGTAGCCAAAAAATGGAATTGTACCCATCTCTGGATCGAAGGGGATTCCTATAATATCATTAAGTGTCTCAATAGGACCTCTCAGGCCTCTTGGTCGATCCACAATATAATTTTTTCTGCCATTGACATCATCAGAACCTTCAAAAAATGCCACATATCCCATACATATCGGGAGGCCAACTATTCTGCTGATTGGGCTGCAAACGTGGTGGTAAAGAATGATACAATTACCACGTGGACAGGTGAGAGCGGTCTTCCCGGAGATGTAAGAAAAATCATAATAAATGAAAGATATCGAAGTACCCCAAAGAATCTTGATTGACAAGGCAATTATGATATGTATTGAAGTAAGCACTTCGAGTTACTTCGATAATGAGGGAATTACTCATTATAACATCAAAGTTAGCAGAATGTGCATTATAACTTGTCAAATCAATAATGCTACACATGCTTTCTGGGTTTTTGTTTTAGTTTCAAAAAGCTCTCTGTTTCACCACCTCTGTAACCTGAACTTGATTGTGAGAAACGACACCATGGGCGGAAATAGGAGAAGATATGAGCTAGGAAGTTGCAAGGAGTGGAAACAGAAAGAAGAGGTGTGGGAAATTTTGCAGAAGGGTGGTCTTTCGAGCTTCCTTGAGAGACTCCATGGCCGTGATGGAAAGATAACCAGTTTCTTTTGCAAAAATTGGAAGAAGGGCAAGCTGAAAATGGATGACCAACTGGTGGAAATTGACGAAGAGTTAATAGCTAAAGCTACGGGACTCAAAAGGGAGGGCTGCAATTTCTACAGAGACAGGAAGGTCAGCATGGAAGCCATTGAAAGGTACCCGGTCACAAAGAAAGAGAAGAAAAGACTGGTAAAGTTGAGAAAAACCTATTACCCGCCTAGGGCTTTTGCAAAGCCCTGGCGGGAAATTCTCTTTGTTTTAATGAGGTATATAACTCTAGATGGTAGGTTTACGAAAGTATATGGATATCACTTTGTCCTCTTAAATTATTTTAGGCATAATGATAAGGTGAATTTCCCTTACTTTTTGCTCTGTTCTATGAATGCTTCCCTAAAAACATATAAAGAAAATCCTCAGGGTGATACTGCAATGCACCAGGGACTCATGGTCCTCATTTATGATCATCTTAAGGCCAGTAAAATCAATCAAATGCAGCTCTCTGTGGATTTAGAAGAAGAAATGTCTGATTCTAATTTCTCAGAGGAGGAGGATTCAGATAATGATTCCT
The DNA here is from genome assembly GCF_030272615.1 of Cryptomeria japonica. Lineage (NCBI taxonomy): Eukaryota > Viridiplantae > Streptophyta > Pinopsida > Cupressales > Cupressaceae > Cryptomeria > Cryptomeria japonica. Next base: position 343,907,053 of record NC_081405.1, on the reverse strand, counting down.
CAACTGAAAATGAGGAAAGCTCTGACGACTCAGAGTATGAGAGGAGCAAGAAGAGGAAATCAAGACCCTCCTCTTCTAAGAGCAAAAAACCCTTGATTAGTATTTCTTCGGAAGATGAGGACTCTGATTTCCCAGAGGAGAAGAAGAACCCTAAGGGAGTGCTGAAGGAAAAAAGTTAAATCCAAGCCCAACCCAGGAAGAAGCAAAAGAAAACAGAGGAGACTGGCAAAGATCCAGAGGACACAGGCAAGGAACCGGAAGAGGACAAGCAAACAAGAACCCTAGAAGCTGAACAAAGCTTGGAGATGGAGACTATGGAGGAGACCCTCAGAGCCGCTGACACTATTTCTACCCTCCATATTGCTAAAGATGAATAGATAACCCCTGGTAAAGTTATTCCTTCTCCTGGTCCTCACCCCGAGGCCTTGAAGGGTTTTATAAAAACCATTGAATGGCTTATTGATGGGAATAACAAAACTGTGGATGAATACAAAAAACTCTACAATAGAGTCATGATCCTGGAGACCATTAACATTGGAGAGGGGAACACTATGGCCAATTATATTGAAGACTTGAAGAATACAATTGCCAAAGCCGAAGACATTAGAGATGCCTTTAACCTCCGGTTTGAGAAAATTGAAAAGGAGATACAGGATAGAAAAACCCTGGAGGAAACTAGCGAAAAAAGCTCTCGGATACAGTTGCCAAAGTGGACAAGATAGAGGAGTGCCTCAAGAACATTGCGGAGCAGAGTCTCAACATTATGAAAATCTTAGCCAACAACACCCATACCCTCATCAGCAAGCTTGATAATGAAAAGGAAACCCAAGAAATTGACCTAGATGCAGAAGGAACTGGGGAAGTCCAAGGTCCCAGAACTCCTACCCATGGAAAGAGGAAGGAAAAGAAAGTGAATAAGGACCTGGAGGAGCTAAAAGCAGTTGGGGCGACCTATGATGAGCTGGTGACTAAGGCAGAGGATCTGCTAAAGAAAATTACTATGTAGTGTCTCCTTGGGTTCTTTGCTATTTTTTGTTGTTCAGCTGTTTTTTCTGTTTGCTGGTTTTTTGGACCAGTTGCTTTGTATGCAGACTCTATTTTCTCAGCTTCTTATTTTAAATATGTTGTAATGGTTTCGGGTCCTTAAAACCTGTTTTTCAATCAATCAGAACAAGTTGAAATCAAAGTTCATGCCTATCAATTATCAAGTGAATTTATTTTGAAAGTTACAGAAACCTGAAGGATAATGAATCTAATGTGAAGGAGTATATTGAAGCATTCTACAAGTTGAATATCATATCAAGACACACCGATGATGAGATTGAACAAGTTGCTAGATACTTGAATGGGTTAAGGATGTCTATACAAGATGAACTCACTCTAATCAAGCTGCAAAGTGTTGAGGAAGCTTATCAATATGCCTTGAAGGCCGAGGAGAAGTTGAATAAAAGACATGAGCATAAGCAAAGAGGTAGAGGAGGAAGAACCTATACCAAAGGGAGAGGATCTTATGCAGATCAAAACAAACATAAGAAAGATAAGTAGGAACCTTTGTAGAGCAAGAATTTATTCAAGACAAGATGTAAATTATCCGATAAGTGTTGTAAAGTTAAAATTGATAGTGGTAGTTTAGATAAACTTGTTTCAAAAGAGATGTTGAGTAAGCTGAAATTGGAGAGATTGAAACACCCTAAGCCTTATCAGATAACATGGATTCAAGATGATCATAAGGTACTAGTAAGTGAACAACATTTGGTAAAATTGAGAATTGGATCTTATAATGATGAAGTTTTGTGTGATATTATGTGTATGGATGTATGTCATATCTTGTCGGGTAGACCTTGGCAGTATGGTAGGCAAGCAATACATGATGGAAGGAAGAACATATACACTATTATTATAAGTGGGATGAAACAAACCTTGTTACCATTGGAGGATCCTCTTAAGAGTGACGTTTGTACTAATGCTAGAATTTGTTTGGTGGATGGAAGGAAATTCTTGGATGGGATAAGACATGAGAATATGTGTTTTGCTTTAGTTTCTAAGAAGACTGAAAATATGGAGCATAAAGAAGAACAATAGGAGGAGATAATAGAGTTGATGACATAATATGAAGACATCATTTTAGATAATGTACCTAATATATTACCACCTATGAGAAGTATCAGTCACCACATGGACTCGATTCCCAGAGCTAGTTTTCCTAACAAGGCAGCACACCAGATGCCACTAGCAAAAAATGAGAAATTAAATAGACAAGTGTAGGAGTTATTAAGGAAAGGTTTGATCAAAGAAAGTTTGAGCCCTTGTGTAGTTCCAATAGTATTAGCACCTAAGAATAATGGAGAATGGAGGATGTGTATGGATCATAGTGAAGTATTGATTTCCCTTGCCTAAGATGGATGACCTAATGGATTGTTTAAGTGGAGCCAAATATTATACAAACATAGAATTGAAAAGTGGATACCATTATATTAGAATCAGAGAAGGGGATGCATTGAAGACAACATTCAAAACAAATGAAGGATGTATGAATGGTTGGTGATGCCTTTTGGACATACTAATGCACCGAGTCCTTTCATGAGGTTGATGAATGAGGCATTGAAGAAATTATTGAGTAAGTTTTTTTATTGTGTACTTAGATGACATCTTGATTTTTAGTATGACAAAGGAAGAACATATTTTGAATTTGAGACAAGTTTTGCAGAGGTTGAGAGAAGGGAATTTGTTGATAAACATTAAAAAGTGCAGTTTTATAAAGGAAGAGCTAGTCTATTTGGGATTTGTGATATCTGTAGATGGATACTAAAAAGGTAAGAGCAATTGTTGAATGGCCTACACCAAAAAACATTGGGAAGGTAAGATCATTTCATGGGTTGGCTAGTTTCTACCAGAAGTTGATTAGAAATTTCAGTTCAATTTTTAGCCCTATGACTGAAACAATGAGAGGAGATAGGAAGGATTTCAAGTGGACATCTGGAGTAAATAAGAGTTTTGAGTTATTGAAGCATAAGGTGATAGAGAAAACTATTTTGTCTTTACTGTATTTTTAACAAAGTATTTCAAGTGGATTGTGATGCCGGTGGGAATGCAACTGGGACAGTGTGGATTCAAGAAGGAAGACCGGTAGCTAATTTTAGTGAAAAATTGAATGATGTTAGAAGGAGACATTTTGTGTATGATAAAGAGTTTTATACAATAATCCAAGCATTGAATAAGTGAAGACATTATTTACTACCTAAAGAGTTTGTGTTGTATATCGATCACCAAGCTTTACAATACTTGAACAGTCAAGGTAAGTTGAATCAAAGACACATGAGATGGGTGGAGTTGTTGCAGAGTTATACCTTTGTTTTAAAGATATAAGTGAGAAGTAAAATAAAGTTGTTGATGCCTTGAGTAGAAGGATGAACTTGTTAACATAGATGAGAGTGGAGGTATTGGGTTTTGAGGAATTGAAGAACTTGTATGAGAATGACCCTGACTTTGTAGAACCTTGGAAAGATTTCTTGGAACCTATTGTGGCAGATAGGAGTAAGTGGCTAGATTATTTCATTCAAGATGAGATGTTGTTTAGAACAATCCATGTGTATACCTAAGAGCTCTATGAGGGAGAACCTGATAAAAGAGAAGCATAGTGGAGGACTAACAGGACACTATGGTGTTGATAAGACAATAGCCTTGGTTAGTGAGAATTACTTTTAGCCTTAGATTCATAAGGATGTTAGGAAATTTGTTCAAACATATAGAAGTTTTCAACTTGCAAAAGGTAGCAACCAGAATGTTAGATTGCATAAGCCTTTGCCAGTTTTGGAGAGACCTTGGGAGGATATAAGCATCGAATTTATACTAGGATCGCCTAAGACATAGAGAGGAAATGATTCTATATTTTTGGTGGTGGATGCATTCTCAAAGATGACACATTTCATACCCTATAAAAAGACAACATATGTCATGCATATAGCTAACCTATTTTTCAAAGAGGTGGTGAGACTACATGGATTACCTAAGAGCATAGTTTCTGATAGAGACACTAAATTTGTTGGATATTTTTGGAGAACACTTTGGAAGAATACAAAGATAGATTTGAAATTCAGTTCTACTTTTCACCCACAAACTGATGGACATACATAAGTAGTAAATAGGACTTTGGGAAACTTGTTGAGATGTTTAGTTGGAGAGAAAACCAAAAGTTTGGACTTGGTTCTTGCACAAGTAGAGTTTGCCTACAATAATTCAGTGAACAAGAGTACTAGAAGAACACCCTTTGAGAGTATTATAGGAGTACACCCTATATGCATATCAGAGCTAATAAACATTAGTAATGAGGATAAAAGGAGCACATAAGCAGAATAATTTGCATAACATAAGAAGACAATACATAATCAAGTCAAACAACATTTGGAGGACATGAACAATAAGTATAAGGAGAAAGCAAATGAAAATAGGAGACACAAGGAATTTTAAATTGGAGCTGAAGTGATGGTGTATCTAAGAAAAGAAATATTTTCAGTTGGTACCTATAACAAGTTGCAAATGATGAAGTTTGGACCTTGTAAGATCTCAAGGAAATTTCGTTTCGGAAATGCATATGGAGTTACCTGATACTTTAGGAATTTCACCTATATTCAACATTGCAAACCTTCATCAATATCATGAGGAAACATTCAGTAAAGACAATGCAACAAACTTGGAGAAGAAGATGCCCTAGAGGGTACCAGACCAGATTGAAGACATTTTGGATAATAGAATTAGGCATGGCACCCGAGGCAAAAAATACAAAGAGTATCTTTTCAAATGGAAGGGAAGACCAGTTGAAGACTCATCATGGATTTCTTAGGCTGAGGTAGACTATCTTGGTTTTCCTTTAGTCCCTACAAAGTGAGGGGGTCACTTTTCATCAACCCTAGATGTTTGATGCAGGAGCATCCATGGTTCTTGGAAATATTGCATCACCCAAAAACATTTACATTCCAGTTTGTTTTTCTGTTTTGTTTTATGTTCAGTTTGGTTTAGAGCTCCAGGCTTCAGCATTTCATTTTGCATTTTTTAGTATTTGTTCACTAGATCTTGTGGAGTTGGATTTTGTTGGTGGACATGTTCATCTATCTTATCCTAAGTTTGCGAAATGTTTGGATATTTTTCGAACAAGTTATCGCTTCCAAAATATGTGCTAGTTTTTCTAATTAGAGCACCAGAGCCGTTTGGACCTATTTTTCTAATGGAGAATCTTGCAGATCATTTTCATAGCTTGCGGAGCCTAATTTCATTGCTTCCAACGTTCCTTAGCTTGTGGCCGACATTTTTCTTAGGTTTGCACATCATTCTATATTTTTTGGGGAATAATTATTTTGGTGGAGGCTGACCTTATTGTTCTGCATGTTACATCTTTATTCATTAGCAATTGTTTCATCTTGGGCCAAAGAGGATCATTCTAGAACTATAAATTTAATATAAATCAGTGTAATTAAGCATACAAAATTAGTAGGTGGAATATAGAGAATTCATTAGAAGATCAAGAGATTCAGAGTTAGATTTGGCTCGCATCCTTGCTTGAGCCTGGATGTTGTATGTTTTGTAATCGGGCCTGAGTGCCGAATCTGTAAAGTCTGATACTGACGACCAACTTGTACATGAATTTCTCAATATAATATTTTTGATTCTGCATTGCCTGCATTGAATTTAGTTGTTCGTGTTGTGTTTCATTTTTTGCATGATTTGAACTGTTCTCTTTGAGGACTCTCCTATCCATGACTGCACCACTATCCATTTCCCCTTTTCTCTCACTCTCCCTCTTCCTATCCTTTTCCCCTTCACTCTCACTCTCCCTATCTCCCCCCTTCTCTCTCTCACTTTTCCTATATGGAAAAATATTGAATATCGGATATTTATCCGATATCCGATCCCTTTCCATTTTTGTGCCAAGGTTCAAATGTTGGGTGCCAACAAATGTTTTGGTGCCCATATAAAAAAACATGTTTAGGTATCAAATATCTGATAAATCAAATATCTAATTTAAATCAGATATTTGATATGTGGACAACACAAAATAAGATTGTGGGTGTTTTGTGCATTCCAATGATCCCTACATTATTTTTGCAGGCGACAAACACAGACTTTTAGATATACAATGACAAAATTCTGCTTTTTTGAGATTCTTCTGGATAAATTTGTCATTGGAAATCATTTTAGAGAATCTTTGTGGAGCTATAATGGGGAGCAACAATTGTCGAAAGAAAAAATGTAAAAGAAAGCTTTCAAATGAGCAAATTCAAGTAAATAGACAAAGAGGTAGAGAAGGTCATGGGAAGAGAAGATAAGGTATGTCAAATATTGGTGAAGCCTCTACAAATGTTACTTCAAGTGAAGAGGAAATTGAATTTGAAAATGTTGGGCAAGCTATTGAACTGAAAATGAAAATGAAAATGTAGATAGTGATATTGGAAATATTGAACATGATATTCAAACTGGGAATGACAATGTTGAAATAGATAGTGAAATTGTTCAACATGATATTGAATTTAAAAATGAAAATGTGAGAATTGAAAGTGAAAATGTGGGAATTGACATTGAAGGTAAAAATTTGGGATCTGACAATGAAGGTGAAAATTTGGGAATTGACATTGGAGGTGAAAATTTGGGAAATGTTGACATTGAAGGTGGAATTGTTCAACCAAGTGAACATTATGTAACACTGAATTACATGAGAAATGAAGACCCTCTCATGGAAGAAAGACAAATTCCAAATTCAAGACCTTTAAGAACCCCAAAATAGCTACTTGAATTTGATGAGAACATTATTGATAATCTTGAAGGCAAGAGGTCAACATGAACCATTCAATTGTGGGCTACGCAACTTTTCAACCAATATTTTAGCAATAAGACATTGAGTGAGAAATGCCAACTTTTTGTTAGATTGCTAAAGATGCAAAATATGAGACCCTTGCTAGCCAAATTGAAGATTCGTAAGAATAAGAAGATGGAGAAATTTTTTATTATTGTCAAAAATAATTTTTAACTCTCTCAATTATATTGGAAATAATATCAAGGAAAAATATAAGAAATGCACTTGAAGAGTGATCACAACCTCATTAGTAATCCATCATTTGAGAAAGGCTCTCTTTATGAGACAAACTTATGTTGATTTGAACATAAATCATAAAAATATGGATAGAGCATTTGCAAGAAGAGAAAGACTCGACAATCCTCTTCAAAATGATACATGGGCTTTTGGTGGGAGGCTTCCATGTGTTGATAAGAAGTTAACCAACAATGTGAAGGAGGAAATTCAACAATTTTGGCACTCTAAGTCTAGAGTATCACCCAATGTAAAGGACATTTTAAAGTTAAGAATTAGCAATCGAGACCGCACATTGCATCCTAACCATTTCTTGGAATCAAGCCAAACAATGTTGTACAATTTTTTTTTTGAAACACATCCAACTTTGCAAATATTGCAAATGGCCTTTGAATCTTTGAAGCCATTTTATTGTGTACCTCTTAAGATTCATAATACTTGTTATTGAAAATACCATGTGAAGTTTTCAATATACCATAATATTTCATGCTATATTCGTTCTACTTTCCATACTAATGAAATGTTGTAGGAGTGTGGTACAATGCAATTTTTGAGATCATTAAGAGACTTGCTAGATCTATTTTTATGTCCTAGAGATGATGGATCCCTTTTCTATAGAAATGATTATTTAAATGAGAAGTGCTCATAATGTGGTGGCTTGTCAAAATTTGTTTCATGTTTTCATGAGGGCAGCGAACACGAATTTGGAAAAAATATTGTTGAGAAAAAGAGATATGAGACAGTGAAATATACTTCAAAGAGTGGAAGTGAAGGTTCTAGATGTGAGTTGGTCTCCAAAGAAGTTAGTGTTGCTGATTTTTATTTTTTGATTTTAAGGAAAATATTTTCTACAAGTATGCAAGGCATACCCATAAGTCTTAGTGGTTGGATCAATAGTTCAAGATGTGTAAGAAATTTTTCCCAATTAGCACAATTATATCAGTGGCCAATTTTGTAAAAAATAATACAATGAAACCACAAAATGAGGTACACTCTCAGTATTATAATTTAATTCAGATTTCTATTTTTGTGCACATAACATGTAGACATGCCCCTGATAGTACAAAAGAGGACATGAAGATAATCATGGTGTATCATTTTAATATGAGCGATGATAGATCTTACTCCTCTGAGTATGTGCAATATTGTTTCGAATTTTTTTTGAGTTCTTGCAAGAGTATACCAACATCTCATATGGTTAGATAGCTGCATGGGTCAATTCAAGAATTCTCATATATTTTATTGGTTGAGTAGAATGCATGAAAAGAGGGGTGTACCACATATCCAAGAATTTTCAATCTTTGAGGTAGATAGCAGACCAATAGGCTTTGGACAATTTCATAGCAGCAAAAAGAACAACTTTTGATCAGCTTATAAAAATAGGGAATAAGAAAATTGAGGACAAACTTATCTCTATTGAGGTTTGTTTAAAAAAATGTACATAAATCTACATAGTGTGTTGTAACATAGAAAGTCTTATACCTAATGTATATAGCATATTGAAGGAGTTATATGATTCGATGGCTAAAATTGCTAACTCTTTTGATGGATTGACTAAACTAACCACATCTGTTGATGGACAAATTTTCTCCTTGGAGAATCAAATTTTTGCTTTTGAGAAGGAGAGAGATAAAATCATGAGAAGAGCAAGAAATCTAAGTGGATTGGTAAGTCCTAGACTAGATTCATTGGGTGTTCACAAGAAAGAGTGCATGGATATGATAGCTAAACCCACACTGATAGATATCCAAGAGAAAGAAACACTTGCCCATTTACTAAGTGGACTTGCATCTATTTCTGATACTTTCAAATCTGGTTGGGATACATATCTTCAGTTATTGCAAAAGGCATACCCATAAATCCTGAAGATGACTAAGCTCCTGTGAAACTAACAATATTCTTTTATTCTTTCAATTCTTTCACTGGTCTTTGGCATTAATGTCAAAAGGGGAGTATGTTCATATGTGAAAAATATCAAGGAAACACATTTCAGATGGAGTGTATTTCTGAGGGGGAGCATATCGGCAGGGAATCCATTTTTCACATAAGTGTTGCCATCAATGCCAAAGGGGATGATATCTCCCAATCACTGTCATGACTACATAGGAACACAATTGTTGAGGCAATACCTTTAAGGTCATCTTGCTTTAGGTCACTATAGGGCACTGGGGCTTGAGAGGTTCAATCACTGAGCTCCAATTTAATGATGCTTGATAGAAGGGGATGATATTTCATCTGGTGTACTAGTAGTCTTCCATGACATCCTTGTCAAAAATCTCCATAATATCAATTATGGGGCAATACAACATGTACCTAATAGCATCTGGGGTTATGATAACCCACAAAGAAGAGCTCTGTATTGAAGGAGGTGTTGGCAATTGACACTCATTGGACTCATTTTGTTGTCATTGATGGCAACAAGATATGATGGGAGTCATAAACCAACACTAGGAAGCATATACCGACAGATATCGGCTTTGGAGCATTCATGGCTACATCGACACCAACACCGACACCAACATCAATACTTCTTCGGAAGTTGACATCAAGGAGGATTTACTTAGATCATTTTGTAATTATTATTGTCAAGGCTGAATTTTTTGTAAATGTATTGTAAGCCGACATAAGGCATATCATTTGTAATAGGTATATAAGTCAGTCTACTAGGTTATTTTAGCAAGTGATGTGATATATCAAATGTGTGGATATAAGAGAATATAGCAGAATTGTATGATGTGAAATATATGTATGGAGATCATTTTGTATGCGAATGCTATATCATACAATGATATGTAGATAGCTTGGAAAGTATTCTTGGAGGAGAAGAGATACCGGTAGCAGTTCAGGGTTTATAAACTGGTACAGAGTAGAGCCAGAACTGAAACTCTATTTGGCATAGCAGATGCATTCTTGAGTTCATTTTTTAGTAATTTACTTTGGTAGAAATCTTGTAGTTAGTGAGGCTCTTTAGTGATGAACAATATTCTCTAGGAAATGTGCCTTCCTGCAAGTGCAGGCCCCTATTATATGTAATATATTTTCATATGACCAGTGAAATGATATTGTGGGTCACAAATCCCACTGTGGTTTTTCCTCATTGAGGTTTTCCACGTATAAATTCTGTGTGTTATGGTGTTCATTTATGTGGATGGTTTACTTGCTTCTTGTTATATGTTTATTTGTTTACCAATATATATATGCATGGTCTAGAAAGGTAAAAACTATTCATTCTGACAGAACATTGATTCACCCCCCCTCTCTTAGTGTTCTTGGATCCCAATAATTGGTATCAGAGCTTGCTACCTGGGAAGAAGTTTAAAAGCTTGAGGAAGATCTTGAACCCAAAATATTTGAACATGGCTATGGAGAAGCAACTTGAGATGGCTCTTGAGGATTATGATGTTGAAAGGATGAAGAACTTGAAATTGCAAGAAGAATTGAAGTCTAAAAATGAATTCATTCTTATCCTGCAAGAAAGGTTATCATCTGCTCAAGCCAATAGAAAATAAATTTTGCAACAACCAGATGATGAGGAGAAAAATGCTCTTAAGGAACAATGTTAGAAACTAAGTCAAGCAAACATGCTCATGAAGAATGAAATGCAAGATCTGACTATGAGGTTATCAAAAGATATTGAGGATGGAAAGAAGAAAGAAGATAATCTTGTTATATCTTTGAAGAACAAATTTGATGAATGTGGGAGATTGACTCATGAGAATAATTTGTTGAGAACTGATTTGGCACACTCCTAGAATAATGAACAAGAACTTGAAGGAAAGGTATATTCATTTATTTGGATGGTTTATTTGCTTCTTGTTATATGTTTATTTGTTTACTGGTATATATATGCATGGTCTAGAAAGGTAAAAACTGTTCATTCTGATAGAACATTGATTCACCCCCCCTCTTAGTGTTCTTGGATACCAACATGAGGATCAAGCACAAATTTTCTCATGCACATTGCAAAAAATTCTAGACAATGTGGAAACATGGGTACCAAGAATTGGGGAATGTCGCTATTCCAGAATTTAGACACCGTAGACTGCAACTCATTCTTATGGTTCAACATTCTCGTGCATTCGCCCTCCCTGAGGCCCTTTGGCTATTTTTAATAGATCAAGGTCAATGACATCTTAAAATGTATCAATTACCACCATGGGGTCGCAGGTGTTCGTATTCAACTTGGGCTTAGTTTTGGGGTAGTCTTGATTTGGAGGCATGGCGTGAGATGCATATGAGATCTCCCCATACACATCAGCCCACATCTTGCCTTGAGATGGGTTAGAGGCTCATGCTGCAATCTCTATTTCTCTGTAAACAAGCTTTTTGACACTTCTTGAGGACTTTGGCGCTCAAAATACAGAATGAATATTTTACATGCACTTTTCAGGCTCCCTTCTTTAAATTCATCGCATGCATAGATTTTCATGCGAAAAAGGTGCGTTTATTATAGGTATCGGTCTCCACTTATGCCATCTCATTTTCCATGCATGACATTAATGCTGAAACATGAAGAGGCACTGCCATTGCATTTTTGAAAATATATGCACCCACTACACCACCATTTTAAGCCACTTGAGATGATTTGTTTGTCAGAATAGATTTGCTCATTAAGGAAAACATTCACGGCCAGTAAGGCTAACATGCAAAATGACCTATCTTATTACATGCAAAACATTTAAAAGGTGATTTTCCTTCATACTTACTTCCTACCGGACCTTTAGGTACTCTTCTAGCAAATAGGGCTTCAATTTGCTCAAACTCTTCATCTTCTTTCTTCATTTCCTCCAGTTCCTTAGCATATAAGGCTTTCCAATCAGTCTTTTTGGTAGATGATGTAGATGCATGAAAAGCAGGTTCATATTTTGCAACTCCAGAAGGACAAAATTCCTCAAGGTCAAAAGCAAATAACTTCCCAACCAAAGTATCCCTATTAACAGAGGTGTTTGCTATTGTTCTCAACTCATTAATTGCATTAGACTTCATTTTGTAAGCCAATAGAAAATCTCTCAATACTTTAGAAACTATTCCATGTTCGCTCAGAGATCCACCCCAGCATCGAATTCCTAGAACAATTTTATTAACTCTCTCGATAAAAGCAGTATTTTTTTCATCTTCTTCCATCTTCAGGTTATCATATCTCACCCGGTAACCATCAAGTTTAGCAATTTTACCAGTAGGATCACCTTCATTCAGACTGTCCAATTTATCCCATATAGCCTTTGCAGTTGATTTGTCAGTTAGTCCCATAACTTGCTGATCAGAAAGTGCACACACAAGGGCTTCTATAGCACTACAATCATTTTCAATGTCCTTATCCAAGCCCACCAGAGGAGAATTTCTAGATGCCAGATTATGAGATGTATATCCTTTCTTAGTTATCTCCCAAATCTCCTTTCCAAGATATCTAAGATGATTCTCCATCCTTATCTTCCATACTCTGTAATTTGCTCCACCAAGCCTAGGAATTTCTCTTCGGAAAATAGCTACAGATGAACTTGAATTATTAGATGCCATAGGATCTTCCTCAAGCTATTAATGTTCTGCAGATAGGACTAGGATCTGATACCAATTGTTAGAAAACTCAGATAACTGATGGACAATTGAGAGGGGGGTGAATCGGTTGTCAATAGATTATAGAACTTTAAGCATTAAAACCTTATTATGGCCATCAAATTCTTGCAAAGATAGAAACTTCCTTTTATCTCTACTCATATGATGTGAACATCCACTATCTATCACCCATTCATCCTTGTCTTCAACTTTAGAAGCAAGGGCCTTTTCTTTAGGTACTATATCATCTTCCTTGATAGTCAAGAATACCCATTCCTTTCCATTACCGGATCCACTTATTGAATCTTGTGCTGGTTCATCATCAGAATCGGTCACACCTTCCTCATCTGCATAGTATCATGATTTGTCTTTGTTCCTCTTGTACTTATTCTTGTTTTGATAATCATGGTTAGGCCTAAAAGATCTTCTATCTCTTTCCTTAAATCTTAAATTCCTTTTAGGACATCTAGATGCAAAATGGCCTATCTTATTACATGCAAAACATTTAAAAAGTGATTTTCCTTCATACTTACTTCCTTTTGGACCTTTAGGTACTCTTATAGAAAATAGGGCTTCAATTTGATCAAACTCTTCATCTTCTTTCTTCATTTCCTCCAGTTCCTTAGCATATAAGGCTTTCGAATCACTCTTGCCGATAGATGATGTAGATGCATGAAAAGAAGCTTCATATTTTGCAACTCCGAAAGGACCAAATTCCTCAAGATCAAAAGCAGATAACTTCCCAACAAAGGTATCCCTATTAACAAAGGTGTTTTCCATTGTTCTCAACTCATTAATTGCAATAGCCTTCATCTTGTAAGTCGGTGGCAAATCTCTCAAACTTTAGAAACTATTTCATCTTCGCTCAGAGATCCACCCCAACAATGATTTCCCCGAATAATTTTATTAACTCTCTCCATAAAAGAAGTAATCCTTTCATCTTCTTCCATCTTTAGTTTCTCATATCTCACCCGATAACCATCAAGTTTAGAGATTTTAATAGTAGGATCACCTTCATTCAGAGTCTCCAATTTATCCCATATAAACTTTGTAGTTGTGTCTGTTAGTCCCTTAACTTGTTGATTAGAAAGTGCACACAAAAGGTCTTCTCTAGCTCTACAATCATTTTCAATGTCCTTATCCACGCCTGCTAGAGGAGGATCACAAGATGCCGGATTATGAGATGTATATCCTTTCTCAGTGGTCTCCCAAATCTGCTTGCCAAGACATCTCAGATGAGTCTCCATTTGAATCTTCCATACTCTGTAATTTTTCCATCAAGCTTAGGAATTTCTCCCCGGAAAAAAACTACAGATGAACTTTATGAACTTGAACTATTAGACGCCACAGGATCTTCCTCAAGTGGTTAAGCTTCTGTAGAGAGGATCAGACTCTGATACCAATCGTTAGACAACTTAGATAACCGATGGACAACTAAGGGGGGGGTGAATCGTCAACAGATTATTGAACTTTAATCATTAAAATATTATTACGAGAATACATAAACAAAAATACCAGAATAGCAGATATAACAGGTTAATCACAAATATAAGCCACAAAACATTTACCAACCATCCAAAAAAGATAACACCAATATTTGTACGTGGAAAACCTGGTAAAGGGAAAAACCACGGTGGGAAGCCTACCCACAGTCAGATAACACTTTTGCAGTAAGTATATGATTACAAAAATAGGAATGCCAACAACCTAGAGCACATTGTTGATCACAAAAGGAGCCTCACTGACTACAAAATAAATCCAGACTACAATCCAAAAAGAAGAGTGAACTGCAAGAATAACATCTCATATGCCTGAGCAAAGTTTCAGTTAAGCTCAGTACCAAAGGTCTTAAACCTCTTTCACATACCCAATTCATTCACCTATGATAGATCAAAACCTCTGCATATGATTATAACCCTATTCGCACCCAGATAATTGCATAACCCCTAAAACTATAAACCCATAACCATGATCTACAAATAGATCTTACATTATATTTATACCAACCCGATATCTAAACAATTAGGTCAGCCACCTAAAAGATAATACAATAAGTTCATAACATAAACCCACAATCCAATGAATAAGCAAGTCGGCCTAATACTGAAACAACATAATCCAATCAATAGATCTAGCTAATAACGCAACGGGATCATCCACCAACACGCTACATATACCGGTCCATAACCTAGCAGAATAAGATAGCATTAGGTCCGGTCCTAATTGCAGCACCAACGATCAATAGGAACACAAACAAGATAACCAAAAACATCCTAAAATCCATCTAGAAGCCGCACCAACACCACTTATCGAGTGCATCAAAAGATCTTCAACAAAGCTCTGCCTGTAAAACCCTTACCGGTGACCAAAAGGCTTACTAGACTAAATTATAGATCTTGAGTGATAAAATCCCGAATGAACTAATCATGATACACATCTAAATAGCATGAATAATAGATCTAAACTAATTCCACAAATCAAAGCATATCAGAGCATACCCGATCAATATCATAATCCAACCGCTCTACCGGAACCTATCAGAAACTGATAAACAACCAAAACAACCGGTGTACCATCAATGACAAAACATGAATGCAACACATAATCAATCTCCCATAGAGTTATATTACAATGAATTTAACAAACTCTCCTTGTGAATGATATCCCTATTAATATCTGATCTCTCCCCTCTGTTAAGCTCTATTTTTGACATATATCTCTCCCCCTTTGACATCAATGCCAAAAATTTGACATAAACATCAAAGAAAAGTCATGAATCCATAGAAACATAGTTGACTACTCCCCCTGAGTAGTATAACTAACACATCAATCCAGAATGAATAGTAGGTCTGTAAATGCATACCAAACTGATGCTAATCAACATCACTTAGGTCTCTAGCGGAGGGGTAGAAACCCCCAATCTATCTCTGAAGTAATAAAATGATTCCTTAGGCATGGGTTTAGTGAAGATATCTGCAATCTTTTCTTTAGTGTTTACATAAACCAGTCTGACTTCATTTGCTTCCACCTTTTCCTTTAAAAAATTGTAGTTGATAGATATGTGCTTTGTCTTAGAATAAGATACTAGATTCTTTGATATGTCAATAGCAATAGAGTTATCACAGTGAATAACTACTAGTTCATTACAATCCACCCTTATATTCTTCAAGAATTACTTCATGCATAGAACTTGTGTACAATTAGTAGAAACAACAACATACTCAGATTCAACAGTAGATAAAGAGGTACATGATTGCTTCTTGTTGATCCATGAAACAAGTTTATTTCCAAGAAAGAAAGCTCCACCGGATGTGCTCTTCTGGTCATCAACATCTCTAGCCCAATCTACATTTGTATATGCACATAGTGTAAAACCATCATCTTTAGGATACCATAAACCATATTCAGTTGTTCCTTGCAAATACCTGAAAATCCTTTTCACCGCACTCTCATGACTCTCTTTAGGATCACTATGATAACTTGATACAATACAAATTGCATTCATTATATATGGTCTAGTCTGAGTCAGATATAACAAACCTCCAATCATAGACTTGTACCTTGTAGGATTTACCAGTGCTGATGCATCTATCTTATTCAATTTCTCACTTGTAAGCATAGGAGTACCAATTGGTTTATAATTTTCCATACCAAATTTCTTCAACAACTCTCTAGCATACTTAGTTTGACAGATGAAAATACCTTTTGTATATGCATGTAAAATTCATCTTATTTAAAACAATAATCAATTAATTAGAAATCACGGGAAATCACGAATCCCTATCTAATCAAAGAATCTAACAAACAAGACAATGAAATAATGCAAATATCAAGAAATAAGAATTATAATAATTCAATGAAACTCCCTATTCCAAGATTGCATATCGCTTCCATTTCTCTTCTCTTCTCCGTGGTATGATGACTCTCAGATATTGCGCTTGTAACCTGCAAGTGACATAAAGATTCGAAGTTCGTGATTCAGAGTAATTGTCCAAGATTCAGGAGGATTGAAAATGGAGATTGAATGCTCAATTTATAAAAAATTGGAGAAGATTGATTGAAAGGTGGAACAAATTGATAAAGAGGTGGAACTCAGGTGAGCTCAAATGAAAATTGATAGTTGAACTGCTGATTGTAGGAGTGGAACTCAATAGATTGAATAGATTAATTCAGTTAAGTGATTGAGAAAAAGTTGATCGAGGGAAGAAAAAGAATGATTGGAGGAAATAAAGAGGATGACACAAAAAGCTTAATTTAGAAAAAGCTAACTGAAAGATGAAAATAGAAGTTGAAGAGATAAATGATTTAATTAATTAATTGATTTAATTAATTAATTTAGCATGTGCTTGCATTTAGATTTAGATTTTCAATTTAATCTTTGCATGATATTTAATTCAAATAATTGAGTTTATTTAATTCAATTTAATATTTGAATATATTTAGAACTTGACTTTGATTTTCAATTTGATTTTTGAAATCATGCACATGTATTTGAATTTGGAAGAAATTAGAAGAATATGAAATTAAATGAAATTAGAATTTGGGGATTTGGAAATGGAGAATTAGAAGAATTAATTAGTTAATTAAATAATTTAAAGAATCTATTTAATTAGTTAGAAATAGAATTTAATTAAATAATAAAGATTATTTAATTTAAAGGGATTAAATCATAATTAATTAAATAATAAATATTTAATTAATTTTTAGAAAAGGCTTGAATGATTAGATGATTAGAGATAGGAATTGAATAATTAGTAAATTATTTAAATAATAAAGATTATTTAAATTGGGGAATTAATCAGAATTAATTAAATAATAAATATTTAATTAACATTAGAAAAATGGTTAAAATGATTAAATGATGATATAATAAGAAATAGAATAATTAGTAAGATTACGAGGAAATATGAAATTAGAAGAATAAGATTAATTAACTTAATTAAATAATTAAAGAATTATTTAATCAATTAGAGTAATAATTAGTACATGATCAATGAGACATTTTTAGGTGTCTACATTTGTCTCTCTTTGAGACAAAGTCGGAACGACATTGTTTCAAAGAAAATGAAAATTTTTGCCCTAGTATGCCTTAGTATTGCTGTATAGTGTAAATATGCCCCCTCGGAAAAGGTGGTCAGAAAATTCCAAAATTGAAACCATGTTTTCGATATCAGTTTAACGAGAAAGCGTGTAAAATTTCGTGTGATTTTGAGATCGTTTGAGTAGGCTACAAGGTGTTTGAAGCTGGCGGGGACCACGAGCGTCAAGGTGTCAAAAAACCCTAATTTTGAGCTATAAATAGATATTTTTAGGTTTTCATTTGCTCATTTGCAATTTGGTAATTTCTTGGTTTTCTCTGCAGTTTATGTGTTTTTTTCTGAGTATTTAATCATCATGGCTGGTTATAGAGCTCGATTGCACCTGTCTGACCCAATACGTTCATATTAGAGACCTCCTGGGACTGGCAACATGGTATTTTTCCAATTTTTCCCCTGATTTATGCTTGTTTTATGCTATTTTCCAAAAAAATTTCCATGATCAATTTTTGCACTATGTCACGCAATCGCTTGTCGATGTTTACGCATTACTGTTAACTGTACCACAAACACTTTAACTGTTACACATTCATCCTAAATGTCACACATTAGTATTAAACATGCCGCATTCATGTATATCATTACACATAAGTGTTTATTGTTACGCAAGAGCTAATATCATTACGCATTAGCTTTAAACGTCACACAAGAGTCATAATTGTACCGCATTAGTCATAACTATCACACATTCGTTGTAAATGTAATTTTTTTTGTCATGCATTTTAAAATATTTTTGTTTTTTGAGATCCGATATCTGATATTTTCAACATTTTCTCATTGCAAGAGAACATTGGAGTGTTATACTACCGACAGAGCAGACCTAGTGGACTTGATCTTTGAGTTGACTTACTTGATGAGGAGATTGAGCATATCCGACAACTTGGTCTATATCATGTTTTACACTTGCCAAAGGTTATGGCCAATGGGGCCATGATTACAGCTTTGATAGAGTGGTGGCATTCTGAGACTTGTTCTTTTCATCTTCCGACTGGTGAGGCATCCATTACCTTAGAGGATGTATGGTGTATATTGCGTATTCCTATTCATGGTGAGAGAGTTGTGTATGACCATGATGATGGCATTGCTGGACTATGTGCACTTTTTGAGTGTGAGATTCAAAACTTGCAGATCAGTGGCTGTTATGACATCCCTTGGGCTCGATTAGACTATGATGACATGACTATTGTAATATGTGGTGTTGTCAGTGGTTTACTGATACTTGACAGACGAGGTCATGGGTTTCCAGTTGGATGGGGCAAAGTGCTCCATGATATGATCGTTCATCGTCGACTATATGCTTGGGGTCCTTGTCTACTAGCCATGTTATACTATCAGTTGCATGGTATTGTGTATCTTGGCAGCCGTTCTATCAGTTGTGGTGTTACTTTTCTTCAGACATGGGCATGGGAGCATATTTCTATTTCAAGGCCTATTATTCATGTTGATTTGTAGCCTAGTGAGCCTTATGCTTTTAGGTACACAATAGGTATTAGACACAGAGGTTTGGGGAACACCTTGTACTGGAGACATCAGTTTGACATATTGCAGCATTTTATTTGGAGACCATACTTAGAGTTCCCCAGTTGGGAGGAAGATGCAGTACACTTGCCTTTCTGCCAACAACAGAGATATCTTATTGGTAGGACCTTTGAGACCCAGCAGATTATCGAGATGTATCTTCCAGGGCGGGTTCTAAGACAGTATGGTGAGGTACATGTGACACCAGTGGTTACTGCTTATTTTTATCGTGTATCGTGGGAGGTATCGGATTGGGGTGTTTGCATATAGCCACATGTTGCTTCTACTGAGTTTGATTCTCTGCAGCCATTACTCTAAGGTTGAGGTAGAGGTACACAACAGGTATTAGACACAGAGGTTCAGGGAACACCTTGTACTAGAGACATCAGTTTGACATATTGCAGCATTTTACTTGGAGACCATACTTAGATCACCCCAGTTGGGAGGAAGATGCAGTACACTTGCCTTTCTGCCGACAATAGAGATATCTTATTGGTAGGACCTTTGAGACCCAGCAGATTATCGAGATGTATCTTCCAGGGCAGGTTCTAAGACAGTTTGGTGAGGTACATGTGACACCAGTGGTTACTGCTTATTTTTCTCCTGTATCATGAGAGGTATTGGATTGGGGTGTTTGCATATAGCCACATGTTGCTTCTGCTGAGTTTGATTCTCTACAACCATTACTCTAAGGTTGGGGTAGAGGTGCAGTGGATCTAGGGACGATGGTGGAGTATGATGCATGGTTTGCTAGGCATAGGTTAGTGCCTTTGACTGATCCTGTTGTTCCGATTACAACACAATAGATTCGCCATCCTAGACAGTGGTTGAGGATAGACATAGGGGAGAGAGCCGGAGGAGGAGGAGAGGGTGGAGTTGAGAGAGAAGGTGAGGATGATGAGGGAGGAGGTGAGGGAGATGAGGATGTAGACATTGGTGGAAACACCGAGTCTATTAGCAGTGAGGATAGCGATGATTCTTCTGAGTCATCGAGTAGCGAGGATGGAGGTGATGATGAGGATATGCCAGAGCTAGAGGATGTGCCTGGTGCAAAGGGTGGGAGAGGACAGGTTGGTGAGGAGGATAAGCTGCAGATTCTTAGAGCTTGGGTCTAGAGTTTGGAGGATGAGGTTGCTAGATGAGATATCGAGCGAGAGACTTATTGTGAAAATTATGGTGCCCTTGAGGCTGAGAGAGATCATCTCCAGAGGGAGAGAGATGAGGCAGTGCAGAGAGGTCAGATTACCATGGATGACTTTGATCATCTTTTTAGAGAAGGTACCAATGCGCGTGATTAAACATATAGGTATTTCACTTCTACGTAGGAGGCTATTTATTATAGTCAGGCATATGAGCGAGCCATCCCTGAGGGTCAAAGAGAGCTTAGCTTCAGTGCATTTATGGGGTGGAGATCGAGTAGATCTACTTCACGACGGACTAGCAGTGGTGGTGTTATGGGACCACCTCGACATCCTGGGGTACGATCTAGTGGACAGGGTCCACCTACTGACAAAGGCAGTGTTGGTTGATCATGTTATCTGAGCC
This sequence comes from Cryptomeria japonica, assembly GCF_030272615.1. Lineage (NCBI taxonomy): Eukaryota > Viridiplantae > Streptophyta > Pinopsida > Cupressales > Cupressaceae > Cryptomeria > Cryptomeria japonica. Next base: position 343,886,263 of record NC_081405.1, on the reverse strand, counting down.
TTCGGGCTTATTTATTGTATTCACACACATTATCATTTTTGTGTTATATATATATGACATGCGGGTTTTGATAGTGATCTATGTATGTTTTGCTTCTCATGTATGCTTATATGATGTTATGAGTTTTATGATGTATATCTATTTGATTCTATATGATTTTGAATGCAATGGTAGTACATGTATGTATTAATGATGGTAATGGATTTTAAAATGAATGCAAATGGAATCTATAATTAATGATATAATGAATGCAAATGAATCTATAATGAATGTTTTTTGTATGATAATGGTTGAAACAATTTTAACTCAGATACACCTTGAAGAAATGTTAGTTAGATGATAGAAAGAAAAATTGATGGTAGAAATAATTTTAGAATACGATTTAGAAAGAAGATGAGAAATCAACAAACTATCAATAAACAAATGAGATGAGAATGAGAATGAAATTGAATGAATCACGAACTTGTGTCATATTTTATTGCATCAATATATATTCATCACTGAGCCTTATTATTGAACAATGAAGCTTAGCACATCAGGGTATAAGGAACCAAGATGCAAAGATATCTCATTGTAGAAACAAACATGTAGCAGACAAGGAGTGAACCCTCCATTCTGGGAATTACGCTAGGGGTCGAGGTATGTGTGGCAATTTCACCTTCATGTGAAGGCTCTTATCATAGACACCCACTAGAGCAATTTCCCTAGAATTTCATCGGTTCACACCACAAACAACAAACAAAGAAAAAGATAATGCCCATCATAGCTCCTCTAGTCACTTGTGGACATCCTTGAGTAGAATAGGAACAATATCTGTCGCCAAATGATAAAAGATAAAGACTGACCCAGACAAAATTCAGCAGCTATACTGACCTTGTGCCTTCATTCTCAGTTGCTTGATGTGATGGTTGATAATGTCTGACCTCATAAAGTTGTAGACCCCGTTTAAGACTGACCTATCTGATTTCGAGTGTATCCTGTTCTGTTTAAGAAAAGATAGTGATCACTTTGATATGGATATGATATGATTGATAAGACAGTTTGATCAGTTGATTGCAGATGTTTGATTGGATAGTCGTATCCTTTGTTAACTTCGTGCGAAGTGTTTGTTGGATATCTGCTAGGGTATTTGTTTCTCACAAGACATTTTATTGCAAGTTTTTTTGATTGATTGATTTTTGATTTTTAGTTCTTTTCCAAGAGCTTTTTTGATTTTTTTGGATTATGTAGATCAATATTTGAATGTTTTTGGTTGATTTTTTCAGGATCTTATTTGAATGTTTTTGGCTGATTTTTTCACGACATTATATGGATGTTTTTGGATTTTTTTGGGTTTTTCATTGTTGTTGGATTTTGTGTTTTTTCAATGTTTTTGGATTTTTTTTGAAGGATATTATATTATTTTTTGGATTTTTTTAGGACTTTGTATGATTTTTAGGATTTTTTTAGTTATGCCCCCCGGTGTGCAGATCTATATGACATGATGATGTGGAGACAAATGAATTTTTGGCATGACCTACGTGAATGCAATATGCAGGATGAAGATGCATTTCCTATTCGAACAAGGTTGACTATGTTTGTTTTTGTAATACACCAATTGAAATGAAGGTACAAAAAAATTTCATAGATAAGCGGTCAATCGATCCCTAAGGCCCTTTGGAACATTCAAATGAACACACTTAGTGACAAGGATTTACAAATGGAGATGCGGTTAACTTCCCCATTGGTTCTTGAAACTTTGATCTTCGTTTACCCATGTATGTGCAAATGAGTTAATTCCTGTTCTCGTGTCCACTAAAGATCCTTAGCATCCTATATGACTAGCTACATGGATTATCCTATCTTCAAAAGCATCCCAAATAGAGCCTCGCTGCCAGAAAGCCTTGAGAGCTCCGACGAGGTAATAAACTGTAATTTCTCAAATATTGCTCCATTGCTAGTAGGCGTTCATAACCCTAATGGAGTTACTTGCATGTTCCCATAGTCAAGCTTTTTGGCACACTCGTATGCATGATATTTCAGTTATATATTATTGTTTTTTCACCTTGAGATGGATATTCGGCATAACTCTTTTTCTCTTTTTTTTTTTTTCTTGCCTTGACTTGTAAGTAATGAAACCTACTTGGGTGTGACAATTATAGTGGCGCTGAAGTGAAATTTGATTTTTCACTAGTCATATGATCAACTAGGTGTCTAGAATGAATTAGAGATCTTCTTTATGTGTGAGATATAGCAATTGATAGATTGTGGGTTAACAAGTCTCAAATAGTGAAATTGCTACCCAACCATAAGTAAAGCATTGTCATAGGGTAGTGTTGAAAATGAATGACCTTAGGACCTCATAGAATTCATGTCCGAATATCTAAGAAAGGAGATGACCCTTGCTTCTATTGGATGTAAACAGATGATAAACTTGGACAATTGCCTTATTTTATTGATGCTGCTATATGTAATTGCCGAAACTCTTGAGAATACAATGCATTTGAAAAGAAACTATATGTAATGAAGATGTTTTAAATGATATGATATGCAATGCAGAAAGTAAAAACCTAAGCTACACAACCCTTAGGTATAATATCGCTTAAGGTGCATGTTCATAGGGTCAGACAGTGGATCTCCCTCCATGGTAGCCAAATTATATGCTCCATTTCCTATGACCCTTGTTATAATGAAAGGACCTAGCCTGTTATGTTCGAATTTCTCTAGCCTTTCTCATTCCACTAGGTTCCTTTGATTCTCTTTCAGTACTAGATCTCCCACTTGAAAAGTTCATGGGCGGACCCATTTATTATAGCTTCGTCTCAGTCTATTTTGATATCCTTGTATATGGTTAAATGTTGTTTGTCTTTTTTCATCAAGGGTTTCGAGTTCTTGTAACCTTGCTACCCTGTAGTCTTCCTCTGATATGATCTTATGTAAGGAGACTCTTAGAGATGATATTTCTATTTTAATGGGGATTATCGCTTCTGTCCCATAGACAAAGGAATATGGTGTTGCTCTTGTAGGTGTGCGTACTCCTATTTTGTAAGCCCAAAGAGTGGGATTTAACTAGAGATGCCAGTCCCATCTGGTGTCAGTGACTACTTTCTTAAGACTTTTCAATATTGTTTTATTTGTAGCCTCTGCTTGTCCATTGCTTTGTGGATAATAAGGTGTGGCAAATCTCTATTGTATATGAAATTTGTCACACAACTCTTTCACTTCCTGGTTTTTAAATGGACATCTGTTATCTATAACAAAGCACATTGGAACTCCGTATCTACATATAATGTAGTTGAACATGAATTTTGATAGTTGCTTTCCTGTAGTGTATGTTAGAGGAATTTCCTCAACCCATTTGGTAAAGTACTAAGTGGCTATCAAGATGAACTTATGCCCATTGGAAGAAGTAGGGTTGATTTTACCCACTAGATCTAATCCCTATTGTGAAAATGGCCATGGTGATGTAATGGGTTGAAGATCTTGTGCTAGTGCATGAATAAGGTCTCCATGCATTTGGCATTGTTTAAACTTCTGTACATACTTGTAAGCATCTTTTTCCATGGTTGGCTAGTAATAACCTATTCTCAATAATTTCTTTGACAATGGCTAACCGCTTTGGTGAGCCCCACAGATTCCATCATGGACTTCTTTTAAAGCAAGGTGTGCTTCATTCTCATCCCGATATCGGAGAAGAGTTCCATCGAAACCATTTCTATACAAAGTATCAGCTATAATGGTGTATCTAGATGCCTGACGAATAAAGGTCTTCTTTTGATTCCTGGACAGATCTGATGACATGTATTGAGTATGTAAATATGTATATATTTCATTGTACCAAGGTGATTCTGGACCCACAATTGCACATACATATTCTAATAGGGGAGTCTCATATGCAGGTAGCATCAACTGTTCTATGATGAACTCAAACTGAGTTTCGTTAGCAGACATATTAAGAAGAGATCCTATGGTTGCCATTGCAACTGCAACCTTGTAATTTTGCTGAAGTGCTCTTTGTAATCTTTGACCAACTTCTTATAAGGCATGATTTTTTCATCCTTCATGTTGTAATCATCATTGACCTGGTTTACAATCAACTATGAATCACCATAGACCTACAACTCTTGTATTTTCCATTGTACAACTATACGAAGCCCTATGAGGAGAGCTTCATATTCAGCCATATTGTTGGTGCATTGGAAATTGATCCTAATTGACTTAGGTATAACATCCCCTTGAGGAGTAATGAAGAGAATCCCTACTCCAGATCCATGATTTGTATATGACCCATCAAAGTATAATTTCCACATTATAGAGGCAGTTAATGTAAACACAGATATGTTTGGAAAGTCTATCAGCAACGGGTGACTGTCCTGTATAGGAGCCTCTGCTAATTGATCTGCTATAATTTGTCCTTTGATGGATTTTTTTTCTATGTATTTATATCAAACTTTCTCAGGATCATAACCCACTTAGCCAATCGCCCGGTCAGTGTTGCTATGCTCAATAGGTACTTGAGTGGGTCAAAGTGTGCAATGAGTTGTACCTTATGACTCAACATGTAATGTCTAAGCTTTTGGGATGCAAAGATTACTGCTAAGCACGCTCGCTCTATGGGGGTATAATTAAGCTCATAGCCTATCAGAGTCCTACTTATATAATAAATGGCTCTTTCTTTTCCATTTTGGTCATGATGTGCCAATAGAGCTCCGAGAGCTGAGTTTGTTGTTGATATGTATAACAATAGAGGTTTTTCTGGAGTAGGAGACATTAACACTGGTGTGTTCAAAAGATAGTCTTTCAGAGCTTGGAAATCTTCCTAGCATTGTTCTGTCCATTTAAAAGTAACTCCTTTCCTTAGTAAATGCTGGAATGGGTGATACTTATCTGCCTTGACCTTGGTGGGGTCTATTTCAATTCCTCTGTTTGACACTATAAACCCTAATAGTTTACCTACTATTACGCCAAACACACACTTCTTCGGGTTTAATCTGACATTATATTGTTCCAACCAATCAAATATTTGTGTAAGAACTGCAAGGTGACTTTCTCTTGTTTATGATTTAGCCAATATGTCATCCATGTAATCTTCCATTATGTTGTAGATCATGTCATGAAACAATGTTGTCATGGCTCTTTGGTATGTTGCTCCGACATTGTTGAGACCAAATGGCATCGCATTCCAGTAGTATGTTTCCCATGGGCATGTAAAGGCAATTTTATGTTGATCTTCTGGTGCAATCTTAATTTGGTTGTATCTTGAAAAACCATCCATTAAGAATAGCATCTCATTTCCAGCTGTTAGGTCAACTATCATATCGATATTTGGTAGCGGGAAGTCATCCTTAGGCCAAGCTTTATTTAGATCCCAGAAATCCGTGCAAATTCTTATGCCTCTTATGGGATTAGTCACAAGTACCAGGTTGGATATCCATTCTGCGTAGTCAATAGGTCTAATAAAACCTACATCCAACAACTTTTGTAGTTCTATTTTAACCAGTAATGCGATACTTGGATGCATTTTTCTCAATTTTTTCTTGTAAGGTTTAACTCCCGGTATCAAAGGTAAGCGATGCAACACTAATTCAGAGTCTAAGCCTGATATGTCTGAATAGGACCAAGAAAAGTTGATAGGTCATTGCTTGAAAAAATGAATGAATCTATCTTTTTCTTCTTTGCTTAGTGATTTTGCCAGATGGATGTTATGTACAACCTCCCCTTCTGCTATGTTTACTTCTTCTATTTCCTCTGTAAGTAATGTTGAAATTTCTCTTTCCATAGGAAGATTACCCAAGTCACTCTTGCCATTATGAGTAGTTTGATCCTTATCTTCTGTTGTAGAATCACTTTCTTCTCCAAAGTATGTTGTTCTATTCAGGTCTATAACAAACCCTTCTTTATGATCACCTTGTGGAAATCCCTCTCTGACTCCTAGAAATTCTGAAATTGCTTTGTCGTTTTCAAACCAATCCAGCGTTGGTTTTCCTTCTTGCCCCCAATCAATCAAGTGTGAATGCACTAGGGGTAAATCATTACTCCCTTCTTTAGTAGACTCTGATAACATGAAGACTTGATTGTTTGACTGACTTTGTGTATCTTCATCCTGTATAAGATTTATTTGATTCCTTGATATTACACTTTCTGGTGGGCTAAAATCATGGAGTGATAAGAATTTGCAGTCATGAGAGTCTATCTCACTTTCAATATATGTTTCATCATATGATCTATCATCACTTATTTCTTCTTGTTCCTACCTCTGATTATATTGTAGATTGACTGGTCTTCTTTGGACATTAGTTACCCTTCTTAAGCCTGGTATAAGCCTTTGCAATCTTTCTTCATCTATTTCATTAGGTTGAGCCTGAGTTGCTTCTCATGGTAGAAGTAGTGACAATAACCATGGGTGGGATTCAAGTAGTGGTGGTAAGCTTGCACATGTTGCCACATGAGCCTATACTGTTGTGTCAACAACTGCATCATTTTGTAACTCAGTGGTAGGTTCTTGCATGATTTGTCTCATGTCTTCTCCATCTGATTTTGCACTAGGTGATGTAGGTACCTGATTACTTGTTTGAGATGAATATGGGAGCACCTGTGTGGACAAATTATTTTGTGATATGTGGTCTGATGGTTTTCTTGGTCGATGTAGAATATCAAGGGTACATTGTCTTGCTTCTGTGATATGTTGTACATGCTTATATCCCAATCCTTGATTTCCTGGATTATCATTAGGAACAATAGGTTCTAGCCTTCCTTGTCTCTATAACCCAAGGCCTGTGGTACCATCATATCCATGTCTTTGGAGTATTTTGAATCCATTTCCATACTGATCTATGTTATTCTGGGTATTGTCATATGATCTTCGTCTCTATATATCCAATGGTTAACATCTCCATTCAAGGATTCTTCTTGTAAGTCACCCCATCTAATGAAAGAGCACGAGTCTGTATATCTGACAATTTCTTTTCCTTTGTCTTGTTTTTGGATTGTATTGTGAGGTTTCCCAAAGGACTTAGGAGAAAGAGGCAATTGTTTCCTACATAAAGTATTTGCAATAGAGTACTCTCCACAACCCATATCTTTGATTTGTAAGGAGGATGTTGTAGGCATTTCCTTTTTTGTTTCTATGATCCATAATGTTTCCAATTGTGTAGTGAGAGGTGCGGCTTGATTGATAGGTACCTGATTATCCACACTGTGTTTCAGGTAATTGCAATGTTGGAATGGGTTTGGATCACCCTTTATGGTGATTTCAATACCATTGTATGGGAATTTGACACACTGATGAAATGTGGATGGTACTACTTGCATGGTATGGATCTATGGGCAGCCCAATAACATGTTATATCCCATCTCTCTGTCCAAGACTTGAAAAGTGACCTCTGTCGTTATGGGTCCTACTAGTACAGGTAATGTTACACTGCCTTTTGATGGATGTTCTTCATCATCATAAGCCTTGATATTTATCCTCTTGGAAGAATCAATGTGAAGTTCAGAATATCCTAGTGCTTTGACCAGCTTTAAAGTACAAATGTTGAGACTGACTCCCCCATCTATGAGTACTCTTTTGATTCTTCATTTATGAAATAAGCTTCTAGATGTAGTGGGTCATTATGAAGCAATCCATCACTAGGAATATCTTGTTCTGTGAATGCAATATGTGTGCCTTGTGTCAGATTTTTCACCATAGACTAGAAGGAATTTTCATCTATATCTTTGTCTACTACCGAATCTTGAAGTGCTTTTTCCAGTATAGCTCTATGAGTAGTGAAATATGCAATAGTTCAAATAATGATATATGTGCTAGAGTTTTCTTAAGTTTCTCCACAACATTGTAAGTCCCTACTGTTGGTGGTTGATTTTGTGGTATTCCTTGTAAAGTTACCTTTGATCTATGAGTACCTACTGCACAGTCTCTATCTTTGGGAGTAATGGTGATTTTAGCTACTGTATCATATGACTTACAAGGTTTGTCTGTATCATATGCTATTTTATCAAGATCTATGTTAAATCCCTCTTCATAGTCTTTATGTGTATGTTTGACATCCATAATGTGTTCTATGAGTTCATCTTCAAACCAACCTAAGTGAGATGGTTGATCATGCCCCCAATCTCTAAGACAAAGATTTCTATCATCATCATACTGTGGTGCCTCTAATATTATGCAAATTTGGTTATCATCTATGAGAGTGTCTTGATGTTGGTCATCTTGGTCGAGTGTTTCTTGTGAATCATTGTTTGCTATATCTCCTAAGCTAATGGCATGAATAGTGTAGTCATATGAGACCTTTGTGTAGGTAGCTATATTGTCTTGGGTACCTTACGTGGTAGCTTTCCCCTTGTCATTCTTAAAAAAAGGATCCTTAAAAATTGTATGATTTGTGTTTGCTGAGGTTTTATCGGTATCAATTGTGATGTCCCCTTGGTCTATCATATCTTGGACCAAGTTTTTCAATTTGTATAAACTTTTTATTTTGTGACCTTTAGTCCGATGATAATCATAGAAATCATTATCATTCCACCATGTGGGTTTGAAGGGATCTAGTTCATACACTCTCACTTCAGGTAAAGTGATCATGTTTGTCTATATTAACTTTTTGAGTGCTGACTCAATAGGTTCTCCTAGAGGTGTGTAATTTCTTCTTGGAGCATTTACCCTGGGGTATCTTGTGTTCATGTTTTGTGTAGCATTTACATTTGTTGAGGTTGTGTTATTCCCTATATGTGGATTAGATGATTGACTCGTTCCCAAAGATAAAACGGGTTGAGTTATGTTTATTGTTCTGGCGTCTACAATACCATCATTGGTCACATTTTTGTTTTTCAATCAAAACTTAGATTTGTCATTGTTGTTGGTATTGCCATACTTAATAAGACCTTTTTCTACTAGTCCCTTCTCGTATTTGAGATCCTTTTCTGTGATTTGTTTGAATGTGGTTAAACATTGCATTTGTATCAGATATTTAATCTTAGGAATCAAATTTTCTATGAACATGTCCACTTGTTGTGTTTCTGGGATAACTGTCTTGCACCTCCTATAGAGAGCCCTCCATCATTGTATGAAGGATGCAAATGTTTCATTCTCATTGTTTATGGTGAAAATGGATAACAATAATAACGATATTGAAAGGCTAAATGAATTCAACCACAAAACCCTAGCCTAACAACAACAAAGATCCACCATAACATATGAAGATTACCTAAGACAATGCAAATCAAATGAAATCACAAAGATTATACCATCACATGTCCAATAGGGTTTGGATCTCCATTCTTCCTATCTCCATTGATCTTGCTTGATATATTTGCTCTCAGATTTTATGTGTGCACAAGAGCTCAACAAAGAACAGAAATATGGTTGCAAGTAGGATCGCCTATGTTCAAAAGTGTAGTGTAGTCAAGTAGTCAACGGGGGGTTTGATAATGAAGGAAGCATCTCCTTATATAGAAGACACTATATGAAATGGAGGGATAAGATTGAGAGGTGTAAAAGAAGGTTGGCTATGATTAGAGGGTAGGTAAAAATAATAATAAAAAAATGAAAGGGGTAGGTAGTGTATGAATTAAGAGATGAATGGCATGTGTCATGGGTAGAAAAGGTTAATGAATTAATTAAATAAATAAAGATTCATTTAATTAATAGAAGAAGTGGGATAACTAAATAAATAAGATATTTATTTCATTTAGGAAAAGGATAATTTAAATAAATAAATGTATTTATTTAAATGAGAAATAAGGCTAGAAGAGGATAAATGAATTAATTAAATAAATAAAGATTTATTTAATTAATAGAAGAATTAAGCTTAGATAATTAAATAAATAAAATATTTATTTAATTAGACTAGACAATTTTGGGTGTCTACACTCATATTGTTTAGCGGCGTGCACAAGTCCATTAAAGTAACTGGGGTGTTAATGTTGTGCGAGAAGTTTGCAATAAATTGTTCAGCTAATTCTCCCCATGATGTGATGGTTGGTGGTAAATGTGAAAACTACTCTAAAGTCGAACACCCCAGACTTTTAGGAAATAATCTCATTAGACAAGTATCTTCTAAGGCAACCTCTATACATGTCGTAAAAAATTCTTTGATATAATCTCTAGGATCACCCTTCCCTCGACATGTATAATGTGTGAACAAATGGATAAGGACGTAAGTCCTGCATTGTGTAGCTTTTCTTGTTGTTACCGGTTTGCATGGTCGTCATTTGTTGTTGTAAATTTTGTATTTGTTGTGTTAGAATATCTATTTGTGTCGAAGGTATGCCTTGTGTTTGTGTATATCCCACAAAAGGATTTGTGGTTGCATAACTAGGAGGTTGTTGGGAGGTACCAAGATTATAACCTTGTGTGTTGTGCGTTCCACTAGGTACTGTGAAATAGGTGATTTGCGAACCCATTTTTGGTTGAGTTGTACTTCTTGTTTGTGTTTGAATAGGTGCTGAGACACTTGATATTATTGGTATGATCTGTGATGGTATACTAGCATTGATCGCTGAGGATGACACACTTGTTTGAAAGTTTGCATTTGTGTTGACATTTGTTTGGATAGGTACGTTTTGAGGAAGACTGGAGGTCATTGCTTGTATTTGTGTCAAGGGTGGTGTTTGACTGTTATCTTGACCTAAAGTTTTTCCTGATGGTAAAATTTTTGTGACATCAAAATCCTCAGGTAGTTTTGCCCCATTTTGTATTAACAACAAAATATACTTGTCCCTATCACTATGTATAAGTGCATCTAGGATCATGAGGACATGTGGGTCTTGCTGAGCAGACTCAATTTCTTCCTTTGTCAAATGTTGTTGTGATTCATTTAGGGTGGACATTGTCTGTGTACCTGAGTGTTGACCTGTTGACATGTCCATATTCCAAGTAGGGTTTACAGACTATGTGTTGTTCGGGTCCATTATTCCTTTCGCTTTTTGTGACCTTGTGACGGGCATCTAAAATTGCATATATGAGGGTGGTTTTATGCAAGATGATGAATTAAGAATAGACTATAGATGTAAATGCAAGGCTGTACTAGACTCTCTATTGAGGATTTTGACGTGAGACCTTTTGAGAATTTCTAGATTTCTCTAATACAAGTCTTTCTATTTGTTGACTAAGTTGTTCAGCCTCAATCTCTCTATCAATTCTATGGGAAAACTTAGACTCAATGTTTATCTCATGTATGACTCCTATTTATTGAGGTGCACTTCTTCTTAAGTCCCAAGCTAAGTTAGCTAGACCATCAATGATTTCTCATTGACCGCCATTTGGAACTAGATTAGGTTGCTCGAAGGGGAGAAAACCATCACCTGGGAGACCCATGAAGGCACATGCTATGAATCTATAACTGACAATGAATGTAGACGTATATGAGGTCTAGATGGTGACGTATATGATAATATAGGACTATGTAACTAATATGGATGATAATGCAAAATACTTAGGACGATAATGAGGACGTAAGTGAGACTATACAAAAGACGTATGACAATAATAAGGACGTGAGTGGGACTATGCAGAAGATGTAGGATGATAATGAGGATGTGAGTGGGACTATGCAAAATACATAGGATGATAATGAGGACATGAGTGGGACTATGTAGGACGATAATGAGGACATAAGTGGGACTATGAAAGGAATATGTAAAAGACTACCTAGGGTCACAAGTATGTAAGGACTTTTGAGTTTTGGTTTCAAAATGGACTTTGTTTTCTGTAACTTTGAGTGTGGGACAATGTTTTGTAGTTTTCCAAATCTGAGAACAATTTCTGGTATGTATGTATAGCTGACTGACTCAATTTTCATACAATCTTGGAAAATTTGGAGATACGTGGGATAGGGCCTGAAATAGCCCAAGGGATTGACTCAATACTGGTCTACCACAACAATACATAAAAAAGTACAGAATACAATCTTAGGCTAGATAGTGGACACCATTCAATGAGGCACCCACAACAAAATACCAAGACAAGATGGACAGATAGAGAGTTTGGCAACACTGGCTCCACTCCACGGCACACACTTCTCGAGCATGCCAGTCTCTCTTACCCTGAAGAGTCAAAGATCTCATCACTGAGGGATTTTTGTCTCATAATGTAAGGTACATGAGGGGTATCTATGGGGTATGATCTGCACTCCCATAATCACTGAATGTGGGATTTTTGGCAACTAAATTGGGTCGTAGTATTAGGTTTCAAGGGGTTCCAATCCAATGATGGATTCTTAGAGAAAGACACTTAAGACTTTAGTTGATCTTATCGGTGCAGGGAAGGCCCCCACATACGTCGAATTCACTCAACACTCTAGCCGTCGGACAAGTATATTTATATAGTGGCTTGAAAAACCCACTCGAGAGTACATTGGGAGAGATGATATCCCCAACGCATCCCAATTCAAGGTACCTCTGTGGGATGATGAAATCCCCAGTCAAAGATACCCCTCACTATGTAGAATAAAAGAAAATTTGGATGTCGTTGTCACCTTCCTCCTTTCTCCCAAGCCCCCAAAGGTGGGTGGAAAGTCAGTTAGTGCAACAGTAGGTCCACCCCAGACACAATAAAAATTCATTACCTTAAGAAAAAGACAAATGATTTAATCTAATGCAGCCTGATTCACGTTCGTTTTATAGCCCAAATTTAGGTGTTAGATATGCATGTGCATGTCTATTTTAAACACCAAATCAAAATATGAACGCATGCATGTCAATTTTTAACCATTTGTTGATTTTAAGCACCAAAAACCAAGTGTGAGATACATGCATGTCAATTTTAGCCCATGTTCATTTTAAGAACCAACAACGAAGTGTGAGATTATCCATGCATGTCCATTTTAACTGTTGTTGATTTTAAACACCAAAAATGAAGTGTAAAGTGCGCATGCAAAAATACTAATCTAATCCTCTCTGCAAATCCGCCACAAGCTATAAACAAAAGATTAGTAGTAAAGTTTAAACAACAGAAAATAGAATCTCAAAATTTGACAGAAACTAATGCGTAATCCTGCCTGCGCGATTGCGTGATACTTAGAGACCGAACGAGTGAACCTGACAGAATGAATGCATAATTCTGATAGACCGAATGCGTGATGAAGATTGATCGATTGCGTAGAACCAACAGGGCAATTGCATGACAAAAGGTAGACAACAACAAAAGTTAAAAACTAAAAATAAATAAAAGGAAACTAAACCCGATCAGGAACCTGTAAAACCAATTGTGAAGCCCTAGCCACATCTCTCATCATCCATTCAATATTGATTAGATCATATTTAACTGTATAAGAAAGAACTAGGCTATTATATCTATCTAAGGCCAGTTGCTCTTCCGAATCCTGTATCAATTTTTCTTCCTAGAGAACCTTTTGATAGCGTTTAGCTTCTCTTCTTTGTTGTTTCATCCTTCTTGCACCTGAAATCCTAAACTGTACTTTTCTTCCCATAAACTGTTATAATCAAATAATGAAATAAAACCAATTTGATCCCCAATTAACCCAATTTGAGACAAAATTAGACAGATGAAATAATACGCGGAAGAAAAATTTAAACAACAATTAACCCTGCGAATGCGTGATCCAGAAAGGGTGATTGCGTGATCTGGACAGGGCGATTGCGTAGCCCTGTTAGAATGAATGTGTGACCCCAAAGGGGTGAATGCGTAATTCTATCTATGCGATTGTGTGATGATGTAAGCTCGATTGCATGACGAAAAATCTTTTCTTTAAATTCGTGCAACCTGCAAAAAAAGATAAAAAATCTGTACAATCTACAAAAATCACACAGAACACATAAAAGGTTAAATTGCCGTTAGTTCACGTCGGGTTCACCAAAATGTATATGCATGTAAAATTCATCTTATTCAAAATAACAATCAATTAATTATAAATCAAGGGAAATCACAAATCCCTATCTAATCAAAAAATCTAACAAACAAGACAATGAAATAATGCAAATATCAAGAAATAAGAATTATAATAATTCAATGAAACTCCCTATTCCAAGATTGCATATCGCTTCCATTGCTCTTCTCTTCTCTGTGGTGTGATGGCTCTCAGATATTGCGCTGGTAACTTGCAAGTGACACAAAGATTCAAAGTTCGTGATTCAAAGTAATTGTCCAAGATTCAGGAGGATTGAAAATAGAGATTGAATGCTCAATTTATAGAAAATTGGAGAAGATTGATTGAAAGGTGGAACAAATTGATAAAGAGGTAGAACTCAGGTGAGCTCAAATGAAAATTGATAGTTGAACTACTGATTGTAGGAGTGGAAATCAATAGATTGAATAGATTAATTGAGTTAACTGATTAAGGGAAGAAAAAGAATGATTGGAGGAAATAAAGAGGATGACATAGAAAGCTTAATTTAGAAAAAGCTAACTGAAAGATGGAAATAGAAGTTGGCGAGATAAATTATTTAATTAATTAATTTAGCATGTTCTTGCATTTAGATTTAGATTTTCAATTTAATCTTTGCATTATATTTAATTCAATTTAGCATTTGAATATATTTAGAACTTGACTTTGATTTTCAATTTGATTTTTGAAATCATGCACATGTATTTGAATTTGGAAGAAAGTAGAAGAATATGAAATTAAATGAAATAAGAATTTGGGGATTTGGAAATGGAGAATTAGAAGAATTAATTAGTTAATTAAATAATTTAAAGAAACTATTTATTTAGTTAGAAATAGAATTTAATGAAATAATAAAGCTTATTTAATTTAAAGGGATTAAATCACAATTAGTTAAATAATAAATATTTAATTAATTTTTAGAAAAGGGTTGAATGATTAGATGATTAGAGATAGGAATTGAATAATTAGTAATTTATTTAAATAATAAAGATTATTTAAATTGGAGAATTAATCAGAATTAATTAAATAATAAATATTTAATTAACATTAGAAAAATGGTTAAAATGATTAAATGATGATAGAATAGGAAATAGAATAATTAGTAAGATTATGAGGAAATATGAAATTAGAAGAATAAGATTAATTAACTTAATTAAATAATTAAAGAATTATTTAATCAATTAGAGGAATAATTAGTACATGATCAATGAGACATTTCTAGGTGTCTACACCTTTATCAGTTTGAGTAATCTACAAACTTGAGAAAAATTTCATCTCCGCATCGGGATCATCCACCAACATGTTACATAAACTGGTCCATAACCGAGCAAAATAAGATAGCATTAGGTCCGGTCCTAAATGCAACACCACCGATCAATAGGAACATGAACAAGATAACCGACAAAATCCCGAAATCCATCTAGAAGCTGCACCAACACCACTTATCAAGTGCATCAAAAGATCTTCAATAAAGCTCTGTCGATAATACCCTTACTGTCGACCAAAAGGCTAACTAGAGCAAATGATAGCTCCCAAGTCATCAAATTCCAAACCAACTGATCATGATACACATATGAATAGCATGAATGACAGATCCAAACAAATTCCACAAACCGAAGCATACGGGAGCATACCGGATCAATATCATAATCCAACCGCTCTACCGGAAATCGGTAAACAACCAATGGAGTCAGTGTTGCCATCAATGATAAAACATCAATGAAACACATAATCATTTTCTCCAATTTTCCAACAATGCCTTTGGCTTCAAACCTGAAACGCTTCATAGCCCCCAGAGAACATGGGGAATGGCATCCGCTAATTGGCAGTTTGAGGACGATGACATTGTCTGCTCACCACTTTCAAGCAAAATACGTTGTTGAATTCCTCCTGCGAGGTTATATGTGTTGGCATTTTGTTGTTTATATTGTGATTGTCATTGATGAACACACACTTGTATTGAGATCCCCTTTATATGTATGAGCTCAAGCTCAACCGGTATTTGTTCTAACCGGTATGTTGTATACTAGTCTTTAGACTAGTGGTGATTTTGCAGAATGTGTTTCCTGGTCTGAAGTGGCATGTCGACCCCAAGCGGTTCGTAGATCCCAAGTTGCATGAGGGAGAAAAGCGGCACAACACATTCTTACTAGTCTTCATTTTTGTCAAACCGGTAACCGGTATTTTGTATGAATTGTTTATACTCTGTGATGAGTTACCAACCGACATTTTGTGATGAGTTACCAATCCACCGATTCTTTGACGGTGCCGACACATTGACGGTGCTTTTTGTGTCGTGTTACTGAGTATGTCTAGATGCATTGAACCTAGGAAATTGTAATGTAATCCTATTGGACCAACATGAAATCAGATTCCTTTAAAAGGACATCATGTCTAGGGTTTTAAGTTGTTGCTGAAAGGGTTAATGTCGTGCTAGGGTTTAAGGTGGAAGTTGAGAACAATCTTATTAGAGAAGATCAAGTTGTAACTGTGAGAGAGAGAGAGAGAGAGAAGACTGAAGTAATGCTGGAATGCATTAGCTATGAGCAATACTGGATCTAACCAAGCAGTTTGTGCTATTAGATAGATCAAACACTTGTTGATTACTCACATCTTTGACAAGTCTGTAGCCCTTAACCAGGTAGGCCTCAAAGCCTTTGTAAAATCCTCTAACAAGGTGGTTTACACATGTGAATCTAAAATCCTCTAACAAGGTAGTCTTTAATCGGACTTATCTCCTAACAGAGATTGAGATTCCTAACAGGATCTGTTCTGGTGAAGAACATTGTAAGACCTTAACCAGTCTAACCTTAACCGGTCTGGTTTCTATTATGCAGATAGTGACTTGTGAGTTCCATCTCACCTTGGTTTTTCCCAGTTGGGTTTCCACGTCAAATATCTTGTGTTATGGTTGTATTGCTTTTGTGGGTGAATGCTTTATTCACATTTTGGTTTGCATGTGTGGTAACCGGTTTGCATGTTAGACTGCTTTACCGGTTTATCTTTAGACTATGTCAGTGTTTTGGTGCAGTGATTTTTGGCATACTAATTCACCCCCCCCATCTTAGTATTCATCAATATGGTAGTGCTTGCTCTGGCTGGAATGGTTTGGTATACTAATTCCTGGGACTACATCTTCCTAAGGATACTGACGCCACACATCCCTCCATGCCTGGTGCATGTCATAATATTCCAAGAGTCAGACAACAACTCTGGCTATGAATGGATGGAGGAAGGGGATGATGACAACAATGACTCTGATTTCCTCATGTAAGAGGAGGAGGATGAAGAAGATGATTGATAAAAGAATTTGCCACCTTTTCCTTGCTACCTCATAGGCCATGAGCCTTTCTTATGCATTGTAGAAAAAAGATACAACAATATAATATAATGTCTCTTTTTGCTCATTTATAATGAATCTTATGGCTCACTTTTTTCTCTTTACAATGCATGAAAGCTCATAAATAAATAAATTTTGGCACACAAAATTTACTCTCCTAAAAAAACACTATTTACATAGAGCTACAAATGCTTTAATGGAAATGTTTGAGGTGAAATCCGTTAATCGTGATTTCAAGGGGTTCTCCCTACATGTCTTCAAGGTCAAATGTGTTGAACTTCTTGCAATTGGTTATATGAAAATGTCCCTCCCATAAGCCATCAAATTTCACATGCTGACCTAGCCTAGCAACCCTCCCATTGTATTTCAAGATGAGACCCCCCTCCTTGAATCTTGGATCAAAAATTTTCCTACCATCAAACCACCTCTTGATGATTTATTGGCGATTTTGAAGCAACTCAAAAGATGCTTCTCTTGCCTCTTGTAGTTCCATGAGTTCTGCTAATATTATTTCCATTGGCTCATTTTCTTCCACCTCAATGGATTTAAGGAGTTGTAAGGTGGGGATTTCCATTGATATAGGGAATAGGGCGTCTTTACCATAAACCAGCTTGTACAAAGAATTCTTGAGTATTTGTTTGGGTGTGATCCGGTCTACCCATAATGCGCTCTTCAGGTGATGGTGCCATTCCCTTTTGTACTCAGACCCAATCCTTTTGATGAGTCTTATCAAGTTCTTGTTAGTGGACTCAACCAGGCCATTTCCCTGTGGATAATAGTTTGAAGAAGTTTTTAGGTAATACTTTATCTGAGAGTGAATTGGGTCACTCGAGAACTCATAAATGCTCGTGCGTTATCTGACATTATGGTTTTTGGCAGACCATATTGATATACTAGCTCTTCCAGAAACGTCAGGATTTCTGTTTCTGTAGCATTTCTTAGAGGTACAACTTTAGCCCATCTAGTGAAGTAATTAGTGGCAATGAGGATCTATTTTTGTCCAACCGAGCTTGGCGGATTGACCATTCCTATGAACTCCAGACCCCACTGGGTGAAGTGCTCTTCGACCACTATTGGTCTAAGTGGCATTGCTGCATTCCTACATTTGCCACTGTAAAACTGACATTCCTTACATTTTCTTACTAAGGTGTGTGCATCTTTAAACATTGAGTGCCAAAAATATCCAACACGGGTGATTTTAATGACAGTTCTTGGTACTGAATAGTGACCCCCTACGAATCCGTCATGGAATCCATGCAGGATCTTATTGGCTTGATCTTTGTCCACACAGCGGAGTAAAATTCCATAAAAATTTATTTTGAAAAGTACCCCCTCCACCAAGTGGTATCCACGATTTTGCATTCTATAGAACCTCCTCTTTTGAGGGGGAATATAAACTGGAAAGATTCCAGTTAGCATATAATGTTTTTTGTTTGTGATCCAACATGCTTCCATCAGCTCAGAGATGGCCATCATGAATTCCTCTACAATGGTCTCAACTTCTTGGGGGCTTGACTCCTGGGCTATGTATTCACAAAGGCCCTTTCTACAGATTACCTTAGTAGGTATGAAATCAATCTCATACTCTAGGATTTTGGTAATCCAGTTGGGTATTTTTTCTGTAATGTCACCTTCCATTATATATTCTTAGACTAAAGGATGGACACCATATATGGTAGTTTTGTTACAGGCAATGGAATGCCGAAATTTTTTAAGGCCTTTGACAATGGCCAAGGCTTTCTTCTCTATGAAGTTATACTTGGCCTCATATTCTTTTAGCATTTTTGAATGGAAGGCTATTGGATGTTCTCCCTTTTGATCTACATCCTTCTGGGTTAAAACTATGGTAATGTTGTAATTGCTAGAGAAGGCATACATTATGAAATCCTTAGACATGTTAGGATTGGAAAGGACTGGGGCTGATGAAATGTTGTCTTTGATCTTCTTGAACACCTCCTTTGCTTTAGGGGTCCACTTAAAATTTGTGTCTTTCTTGAGCATAAGTGTGATAGGCCTTACCATTTTGGCAAAATCAGAGATGAAACGACTAACAAAATTAACCTTGCCCAGGAACGATTGGACACCTTTCTTGTTTACAGGAAGAGGGAGCTCTTTTATTTCTTTCACACAATCAAGATCAATTGCAACTCCTTCTTTGGATGCTACATGTCCTAGCAATTTCCCTTGTGGGACTCCAAAGATACATTTCTTTGGGTTCAAGGAGATACCAAATGCTAGGCAGTTTTGGAAGACTATCTTGAGATGATCAAAATGATCCTCTTTGTGTTTTGAGAACACAATCAAATCATCTAAGTAGATAAGGATGATTTTTTTTATCAACTCCTTAAAAGACAAATCCATGGCCCTCTAAAAGGTCACACCAACTTTTGACAATCCAAACAACATTTTTTGGTAGGCAAACATTCCCCACTTAGTGGTGAACGTGGTCTTGTGTTGATTTTATGGCTTGACTAGCACTTGGTTATAGCCTGCGAATCAATCTAACATTGAGAATATTTAAGACCTAGCCACAATGTGTAACAACTACTCCATTGGTGGTAGGGGGTAGTTATCTTTCAAGGAGGCTTGATTCAAGTCATGAAAATCTACACAAAGCTGAATATCTCCATTCTTCTTCCTGATTAGTATCAAATTTGAGACCCACGTACTTTTCTTAATGGGATAAATAATTTTGGACTCTATTAACTTTTTCAATTCCTGCATCATGAGAGTCTTAATCATTGGATTAACAGGCATCTATTTTTGTCGGACTAGCTTGGCTCCATCAGTAAGTTCAATCGTATGTTGGATGATGTTGGGGTTATAACCTTTCAAGTCTACGTATGACCATGCAGTCACACCAAGGTATTCATCACAAAAGCGAGTCAACCTTTCTTTGTCCTTTGGAGAAAACTAATTTCCAACCTTGAACTTTCTCCCATTCCCCACTGGCATTTCAGTGTAGTCACCCTTGTCTGCTATGAATTTTCTTTTATCATTTTTGGCATTATCATGATGAAACGGATTCTCAAGGGTGATCAGACCATTCAGGAGTTTATTGGATTTCAACTGAACTATTTGACCTCCATAGGCCTCTTTTACCTTAGGCTACATTTGATCTACAAATTCACCAGAGTGATGGATGCACATGGCAATTTATTCATCACTTTCAAATAATTTACAATGGGTATCATTGTCTGGAATAGCTGGTCGAATGACCACGCAGACTGCCGGAGGGTTGGTAAGTAATTCTATAGCAGGGTCGAATTGTGACCCAATAGTGGCTATTCGGTCAACGGTTTCATTTTCCTTATGGGGGATCCTCTGAATATTGAAAGCATCAAAGCTTTCAATTAAATCCCATATTCTGTGGTGATATGACCTAATCCAGACATGTTAGACTTGGTGCACTATTAGTTTGTAATCTCCTAATACTTTCAACTATTTAATCCCCATTTTCTCTACTGAGCTTAGGCCTTCAATTAGTCCCTCATACCCCATTTCATTTTTTGAGCAAGAAAACTATAGGTGAAAATATCTCAGGAATTGCAAAATCCAGCTCTTGTGCCTACTTTGCATCTGGAACCATCAAAGTGCAGGGTCTAGAGAGAAGAAGATAACTCCTCCTTTTCTAGTGGTTCTTTAGTCAATTTGGGAATAATCTGATCCTCATTAAAAATACAATAGGTCCCAAGACCTATAGCATGGTAATTGGCATATTGGTTAGAGTTTATGAACTCATTAAGGAAGACCTCCTATTATGGTGTAATGTCACTAGTCACCTCTTTGTCCGCTAGAAGCTCTACATTTTCCCTCTCTTCATTAGAGATGGAGGTGTCAGCTGGTTCAAAAATGATCATGGCTTAGTCAGCTATATGCTCGACATAGAGGGTTTATGAAAGGATTTTGAGTTTGGCCCCATACTAGGTCTAAAGGATTAGATGAGACCAATCTAGGGATAGGTAACCTCCTATCTTAGCAGTAAAGTTGTGGGAAAGGAAGAGGCCGAAAACATGGGGGATATCAATGACTACTACCTCCTGAGATATAGTGACACTAGGACATGCAAACAATGTCAGTGGAGGACTTTTGATAAGATCCATAGCCTGAACTTTGTTTCTGTCTAATTGCATAACACCTCTACTTAGAGGTTTGTATTTTATTTTTAAAACCTTGATAATTTGCTTTGGCATGATGGTGGTGCTAGTGCCAGAGTCTATTATGGAATTATGCAATAGCTTGTCTCCTACAATGAGAGTCAAATAGAATGGATTTGGTTTAGGCTTACCCTCCTCTTGGGATCTGGGTGGCTCGACCTTATTCGTTAGTACAACTAACAAGCGTGATTGAGTCATGGGAGCTGCAGATGCTATCTCACTAAGCCGTGAAGAATTCATGACATTCTTGGTGGTAGGTCTCTCCACCTCTACCAAAGCTTATTTTAATCGATTCTTTTTCTCCGAGATGCTAAGGATATCCCATAAAGAGACATTAACCAAGGCTTTCTTTAGTTGTTCTACCACATCTAATATTGATGACACAACCACTTTTACCTCTCTTGGATTATAGGGGATAAAATATTTTCTCTGCTATGCAATAGTAGCCACGGGTTGTTCAGGAGCCTTTTTTGAGCTAAATTTCCCTTGTGCATTTACATGCTCTCCCATGAACCATCCTTTTGATCGAAGGTTGTAGTCTAAGTGTACTTGGGGGGCTCTCGAACTTGATGAAATTGCATCATTTGTGAGTACATAATCTTCATCTTCCATCCAAGAAAATAAAGCATGATCCGAGGTTATGTCTGCTTCCTACTCCATTGACATGCCTTGCATTTGAGCGATAAGGGCTGCATTATCCTTTCCATGGGAATCATAAACCCCCGCATCTAAGGTAATACATTGACTTCACTGATCTAAAATCTTTTGATGCAAATTACCCCTTGGATAGTTTCTTGGAGTGTGAGAATCGTTAGATGGGAAGCACCAAGAATTGGTGTCATCAACCAGATTATTCTGTCCTACAGTTAATTATTTATTGGTACTAGGATAGATAGTTTGCAGCGAATTGGGCACTGGAACTATCTGGCCATTTGTTTGACTTGAGGAAGCTCAATTGTTCGCATATTGGTTTTGTTGATATGGGGGTTTATTTCCTTGGAATTTTTGCTGGAAAGGATGTCTAGCAGAGGGGATTTGGGATCTTTTGAGGTTGATGATCTCATTAGTAAAAGATCTCAACAAATTTTTCATGTCATTGACTTCAGCAGCCAAAGCTGAAGAAGAGGGTGCATTGGCTTGTTGGGATCTAGGGTATACGTACATGGATTGAGGCACAAAAGTGCTAGGTGCAACAGGATCAAGAACTTGATTCAATATTTCAAGTAAGAATGGCATGAGCGGTCATGGTGCAAGCTTCCTGACATTAATTAAATTGTTCTCTGCTCAGACTTCCAAATCATATGTATATGGGAGAGTACTACCTCCAAGAGATTGGATCATCATGAATATATCTTAATTGAAAGCCTTCAAATAGAAGACAAGTGCCATATCTGCGGGTGGATGAGCAGACAAAGGTATCCTCTGCCAGGTTCTTTAAAATCTCACATTGAATTCTATCACTGCTTCATGAGGAGCTCTCTTGATAGTAATCAATTGTTACATTAGAGATGACCTATCTGCCTTATCTGAAAATCTCTCGAAGAAACGATCGCCAAGCTGATCCCAATCAGCTATAGGGTTTGGTGCAAGAGATTTGTACCAATCTAAAGCTCTTCCTTCAAAAGATGCAACAAACAATCTCATAGCTACATTATGCTCTATAACATTATGGATCGTGCAAACTTCAAACACATCTTGAAGGTGTTCCCCCAGGGTATTGGAATATTCACTGGTGAATTTAGGGGCAAATTTTAGTGCAGAGGTAGGAATAGGGCCCCATACTATGGGTGGAATGAGATGAATAAGGGGATTGCCTCTATTCCAAGTCATAAAATTCATGGGAGGAACTTGAGCCATCACTATGAGAATGGGTACCATAGGGATAATAGGTGAATTCTGATAAGAGGTAGCTGCGAACGACTGGATGACTACTAGAGGTAGTAGAAGTAAACTGAGATTTGAAGTTGTTTGACTCCTGGTAACAGGTATGTGGTTCATAAAACTTCTTAGGTTTTAAGCATAAATGAGGTCCCACAGGGCATGCTAGAAAATGAATTGTTGACTACTAATTTTGCATTATGCTAACAACCTTATGGGAAATTCAGTATTGGGGACTTTTGTGTGAAGTTCACTGAATAACCTCTGGGTTTGAGAAGCCGAATCTTCATACAATGGGGGAAAGAAAAGGGAGAAATAATACTTAAAAGCTACACTAATTAGGCAATACGCCAGAATAATTTTGGAACATTTGAAACATAGAAAACCTAGGTATTTGCAGTTTTAAGGCCCATTCAACAATCTACATGCCCAATATAGTTAAAGAAGAAAATCAAATAAGGCTCATTCAACATAATATGACATACACCATTCATCTAATAGATAACAAGTTTAATAACATAGTTTAATCCATAGAGTCTCACATCACATATCATATCTAAGTTACTGAATTGGAAAATAGCACAGAAGTTAATCTATTAAGCTTCAAACAAAAATATCTATAAAGGCCACAGACACAATCTGATATATTTTTCATCCACAAAACATAATTAACATAAAGTCCTGATTCACAAAGCTACAGTCTAGTAAACTTTTCTCAAAGTTTGAACCCTTAAAATAACTGAAAGAAGGCCAATAAATAGCCCTCAAGCGCCTAACAACTATTAGCAAGAAATCATGAGAAAAAACCCCTGCAACTGCTCCCTGTTAGGAATCTCCTTGCGTGGTGTCCATAGAGAGACATGCAATCAAAGAGAGAAAATGGTCTTTTGATATTATTATACTAATTGCATCATGGTGACCTCCGTGTTGGTATTTTTGTACAGTTTTGTCATTGATGTCAACACCTATCAACACTTATCAACTCTGGCACTTTGGAGAATTGACAGTGCTCACCGACAAGCAAGTGACTTATGCACAGTCATCAATATCTGGTACACCGACAGGATATATTGTTCACCGGCACTTGGAATGACATGGAAAACATCTGGTTATGTCGAAGACATTGTTTGGACACTTTTTCTTGGAGAATTTCTCATTGGTATATTCGTATTTGCA
Organism: Cryptomeria japonica; assembly: GCF_030272615.1. Classification (NCBI taxonomy): domain Eukaryota; kingdom Viridiplantae; phylum Streptophyta; class Pinopsida; order Cupressales; family Cupressaceae; genus Cryptomeria; species Cryptomeria japonica. The sequence goes on along the minus strand of NC_081405.1, from coordinate 343,861,895 downwards.
TATTTGTTGTTACCGACAAATAGGTCCAGGTTATGCACCGACAGGCTTATCTATTCCAGATCAGCACGACATGCTTTGGAGATGATTTTGTTGTTTTTGTAAATGCATTAAGCCAACATGTTGAATCAGATATTGTATCGGCTATTGATTTACTTGTAATTATTTTATTGTATTATCTTTTAGAGCCGACCTACTAACATTGGTCTTAGGTTATGGTATATATGTAAGCTCTTATTTGTAAGATCGATAGGTGAATGTGAGAAGGATGATAATTCGGTATATGCGAGAATAAGAAGAGCTATACACACAAACATAATTTGAAGGTGAAACAAAGTTTTTGTGAAGGCAATTAGAACTACACTGGTACTGAATCTAGCATATGAAGATGCTATTTTGAGCAGCATCATTATTGGATTTAACCATCCAATTGTAGTCAGTGTGACTGCTATTTGTGTTTGAGCAGTGAGCTCTAGGCGCTTGGCCTTTCTGCATGTGCAGACCCCATTTGTATACATATACTATCTGCAGTAGTATCATTTGATTGTGGGTAAGGTTTCCCACCATGGTTTTTCCCCTTACAGGGTTTCCACATACAAATATTGGTGTTATGTGTTGTGGATGTTATTGTTCTTTTGTTTCATGCATTAATCTTTATCGTACTGTAATTAACTGATAAACTATCTACCGACATAAAGTTTGGTTTACTAGTATTAAGCATTAAGGTTGGTTAAGTTGTTTTTGGTTTGAATTTATTAGACAACTAATTCACCCCCCCCCCCTCTCAGTTGTCTCCAGGACCTAACAATTGGTATCAGAGCCTAGTCCTCTTTTTGCAGAAGTTTAACAACTTGAGGAGATCCAATGTCTACTAACTATTTCAGGAAGGACAGTCCTAAACTTGATGGAACCAACTATGGCATATGGAAGATCAGAATGGAGACACATTTGAATTGCATTGGAAAGGACATCTGGGATGTTACAAAGAATGGCTATACTGCTCCTACATCCAGTCAGCCTAATCCACCTACCTTAGGAAAAGATGAATAAAATGATTGCAAAGCAAGAGAAGTACTTTTGAGCGCATTATCAGATCAACAAATCATGGGATTATTAGATAGGTCTACTGCTAAAGCTATTTGGGATCATTTGAAAACATTGAATGAAGGAGATTCCACAGTCAAAATTGCAAAACTTGAAAGCTTCTAGGTCAAGTATGAAAATCTGAAAATGGAAGAAGATGAAAGGGTTTATGCTTTTATGGAAAGAGTTAATGAAATTGGTGTGGGTATTAAATGTTGTGGAGGAACCTTAAGTGAAGATGAGATTGTTTCAAAAATTTTAAGAGGATTGCCACCGACATATAAAATGAAAGTTACTGCTATAAATGAGTTGAGAACAATGCCTAATACATCAGTAACTAGGTATACATTGACTGGAAAACTTTCAGCTTTTGAAATTGAGGAATTTGGTTATGTTGCTACTATAAAGACGGATTTATCTTTTAAGGAATCAACATCCTCTACACCATCATTTGACAAATCTGATTGGAAAGCCTTTTATGCAAGAGAACTTGAAGAAAGCAGGAGAGAAAATGAAGAGGTTGAAGAACTTGAAGCACCATTTGCAAGGAAAATGCCTAAAGGTCCAGTTGGAAGTAAGTATGAAGGTAAAGCGCCCTTTAAATGTTTTAACTGTAATAAGATTGGTCATATGGCTTCAAGATGCCCTGATAGACATTCTAGACTAAGAGAAGAAGCTAGAAGAACAGACAAGCCTAACCCTGAATATCAGAGATATGGATTTAAGAAGAATAAAGATAAATCTTATTATCTTGCTGATGAAGGAGTCACTGATGATTCTAATGAAGATCCGACAGACAATGGATGGGTTTTTATTGCTATAACAGAAGATCAACCGACACCTAGTGTTCAATTGGTAGAGTAGGCCCTGGCAGCTAAAGTTGAAGTTAAGGATGAATGGATCATTGATTCAGGATGTTCACATCACATGACTAGTGATAAAGGTAAATTCTTGAACTTTTAGGAATACAATGGAGGTTTAGTAAGATTTGGAGATGATAAAGCTTGTTTGATAAAAGGAAAAGTTACTATATCTCTTGATGGTAAGCATAATACTGACAATGTCTACTATGTAGAAGGTTTAAAGTATAATCTTTTGAGTGTTGGTCAATTAGTTGAGAAAGGATTTTAGTTACAATTCAAGAATGGAAAATGCAAAATTATGAACAGAACTGGTTTGGAAATTGCAACCGGTAATCAAACTAGAGGAAATTTCTTTCATTTGAATAATAGTGAAAAGACATGCTTGATTGCACATATTGATGAAAGTTGGCTCTAGCATAAGAGACTTTGTCATGTAAATTTTGATTGCATGGTAAAAATTAGTACTACTAAGGCAGTTAGAGATTTACCTAAGATTGTTAAGCCTCACAATCCGGTATGTAAGGAATGTCAATTTGGAAAACAAGTTAGAGCATCTTTTAAAAGTATTCCAGAAAAATCCAATAATGCTCTTGACTTAATTCACACTGATTTATGTGGTCCAGCTAGAACTAAAAGTTTACAAGGTGATAGATATTTCATGCTAATCATTGATGACTATTCTAGAATGTGTTGGGTTACTTTTCTCAGAGAAAAATCAGAAGCACTTGGGAAATTCAAACTATTCAAGGCAATGGTAGAATATGAAACCGGTAAGAAAATCAAATTTCTAAGATCCGATCAAGGAGGTGAATTCACATCTAAGGAATTTAATGCATTCTGTGAAGTGAATGGAATCAGAAGACAGTTATCAGCACCCAAGACACCACAACAAAATGGAGTTGTAGAAAGAAAGAACAAAACTATCTTGGATGCAGCTAGAAGTATGTTATCAGAAGCAAATCTACCACATGTATATTGGAGAGAGGCAGTAAGCACATCGGTCTATACATTCAACAAAGTTTACATCAAAGGAGAAACCGGTAAGACCCCTCATGAACTATGGTTTGGTATTACTCCTACCCTTAAATATTTTAGAATATTTGGAAGTAAATGGTATATTAGAAGAGATGAGTATATTGGCAAATTTGATCCTAGAATTGATGAAGGAATATTTCTTGGTTATTCATCTAAGAGCAAGGCATATAGATGTTTTAACAAAAGATTGTAGAAAATTGTTGAGAGTACAAATGTGAAGATTGATGAATAGTTTAGAGGAACTTCAAGGTATATAGACTCTGAACCGGCAATAGAGATACTGACAAATGAACCTACATTGAATCCACCGGTATAGAATGAAGATTCAGTTACACCGGTATCATCTGAAAATTCCACTCTAACTGAGGAATAGCAGCAAATGAAGATACCCCGGTATGTAAGCATGAATCACTCTAAAAATAAGATAATTGGGAACAAGTATCAAGGAGTTATGACAAGAGGAAGACTGACAAATGAAGAGGTATGTCTTATTTCTCAAATTGAATCATCATCAATTAATAAGGCATGTGAAGATGAGCACTGGATTAAAGCTATGGAAGAGGAACTAGAACAAATTGAGAAGAATAACACATGGACATTAGTTCCCCGGCCTAAAGACAAAAATGTGATTGGAACAAAATGGGTATTCAGAAATAAACTTAATGAAGATGGGAAGGTAATCAGAAATAAAGCAAGACTAGTGTGTAAGGGATATTCTCATAAAGAAGGAATTGATTATAATGAAACCTTTGCACTGGTAGTTAGAATTGAGGCAGTTAGATTATTCTTGGCTTTTGCAGCACACAAGAACTACAAAGTATATCAAATGGATATTAAATGTGCATTTTTGAATGGAGATCTTGAAGAAGAAGTTTACATTGAGCAACCTAATGGATTTTCTTTAACAAATAACAAAGATATTATTTGCAGGTTAAGGAAAGCTTTATATGGGTTGAAGCAAGCTCCAAGAGTTTGGTATGATAGATTGGATAAATATCTTTTGAAGATTGGATTTTCTAAAGGTAATGCTAACAAAAACTTATATTATAAAGTAACTAATGATGACATCTTGGTTATAGAAGTTTTTGTTGATGATATAATCTTTGGAGGAGAAGATGAATTATGTAAAGACTTTTCTATTGAAATGCAACAAGAATTTGAAATGTCTATGATTGGAGAGATAAAATTATTTTTAGGATTGTAGATTTCATAGACTGATAAAGGTATATTCTTGAGTCAATATAAGTACTTGAAGGAGTTACTAAATAAATTTGGGATGGAGAACTCTAAACCGGTAAGCACCCCTATGACTACAAATGAAAAATTATCACTAAGGAATGAATCAACACCTGATAATCCGACTAGATACAAATCTATGGTAGGAGGCCTACTGTATTTGACACAAACAAGACCAGATATTATGAATGCAGTATGTATTGTTTCAAGATTTCAGAGTAATCCTAGAGAAAATCATGAATCAGCAGTAAAAAGGATTTTTCGGTACTTACAAGGCACTACAAATCTTGGTTTATGGTATCCTAGAGATAAAAAATTTGAATTATGTGCATATACAGATGCAAATTGGGTAGGAGATTTGGATGACAGAAAAAGCGCCACTGACATTTTTTCTTGGAAGCAGATTAATTTATTGGTTGAGTAAGAAACAAAGTTGCACATCTTTATCAACAACAAAATCAAAATATGTTGCAGCAGCAACTAACCGTACACAGGTATTATGGCTTAAGAAAATGTTGAAGGACATAAAGGTAAAATGCAAGGAACCTATAACTATCTATTGTGATAACACTGTAGTAATTGATATATCTAAGAATCTGATATTACATTCTAAAACTAAACATGTTTCTATCAAACTGTATTTTCTAAAAGAGAATGTTGAAGCAAAAGAAGTAAAACTAGTTTATGTGAATACTAAAGAGCAGATTGCAGATAATTTCACTAAGCCTTTGCCTAAGGAGACTTTTGAATATCTCAAAGACCAGCTTGGGGTCATACCCCCACTGGTAGAGACTTAGATAGTTGATGTTTGTCATCAACTGATAGAATTAACAAAGAAATATTTTACTTCGGCTTTGATGAGGAGTGATACTTCTGAGGGGGAGTTGTTGGTATACTGAATTGGTTGGTATTTTGTATTTGAACTTGGTTCTGTATTAAATTTGGCATTTGATGTCAAAGGGGGAGAGATTGATATGGAAAAACACAAGGAAATCACATATTACTCTCAGGGGGAGAGATCGTTACTTTGGGAGAGATTGATTTCTCTTTGTATTTTGATCTCTGGTTGTGATCTCTTTTGGGAGATTGTTGGTTTTTGGGTTTTGGCATTTCTTTTTTGGCACTTTGATGGTTTTTCCATCTTGTGTTGCCATCAATGACAAAGGGCGAGATTGTTGGTATTTTGGTACAGTTTTGTCATTGATGTCAATACCTATCAACACTTATCAACTCTGGCACTTTGGAGAATTGACAATGTTCACCGGCAAGTAAGTGACTTATGCACAGTCATCGGTATATGGTACACCGACTTTATATATTATTCACTGGCACTTGGAATGACATGGAGAACATCTGGTTATGTCCAATACATTGTTTGGACACTGTCTTGGAGAACTGCTCATTGGTATATTCATATTTTCATATTTGTTGTTACTGACAAATAGGTCCAGGTTATGCACCGATAGGCTTATCTATTCCAGATCAGCACGACATGCTTTGGAGATGATTTCGTTGTTATTGTAAATGCATTAAGCCGACATGTTGAAGCGGATATTGCATCGGCTATTGATTTACTTGTAATTATTTTATTGTAATATCTTTTAGAGCCGACCTACTAAAATTGGTCTTAGGTTATGGTATATATGTAAGATCTTATTTGTAAGATCGATAGGCAAATGTGAGAAGGATTATAATTGGGTATATGCAAGAATAAGTAGAGCTATACACACAAACATCATTTGAAGGTGAAATAAGGTTTTGGTGAAGGCAATCAAAACTACACTAGTACTGAATCCAGCATATGAAGATGTTATTTTGACTAGTACATCATCATTGGATTTAACCATCCAATTGTAGTCAGTGTGACTCCTATTTGTGTTTGAGTAGTGAGCTCTAGGCTCTTGGCCTTTCTGCATGTGCAGACCCCATTTGTATACATATACTATCTGCAGTAGTATCATTTTATTGTAGGTAAGGTTTCCCACCGTGGTTTTTCCCCTTATAGGGTTTCCATGTAGAAATATTGGTGTTATGTGTTGTGGATGTTATTGTCCTTCTATTTCATGTATTAATCTTTACCGGTACTGTAATCAACTAATAAATTGTCTACCAACATAAACTTTGGTTTACTGGTATTAAGCATTAAGTTTGGTTAAGTTGTCTTTGGTTTGAATTTATTAGACAATTGATTCCCCCCCCCCACTCTCAGTTGTCTCTGGGACCTAACACTCGGTACCTACCAAAACAAGAAACCCATGATGCTAACAACATTCCAGCTCATGAAACGATGAAGGGATGCGTGGAAACTTGGAGGAGACTCAGAGATGAGCGCAAAAGGAGGACCAGAAAATGAAGGGAAGAGGTGCCAAATGCCACTACAATCACCCGAAGAAAGGTGGGGCTAAGAGCTCTTACGCCAAATAAAATAACTGTGCCACACAACAGCTTTGCACTTTTTCAATGCAAGAAGAGAAAAGCGGACCGCTTAGAGAAACATCGTGACACCACATGGAACAAATAGACAAATGAAAGAGAGGGTCGAAAAGATAAATGGGGATGGCAAACACTTAACCCGCGAACAACTTAGACAAAGCATTAACACCCCACATCCAGGCTTCTTCTTGCAAGAATTGATTGTCTGGTAATTGTTTGATTTCTGCAAGGTACTTATTTATTTAGCATCATCAATTGCCTTCACTATATATTTATTTGTTTTTACCAATATCGAGTTACTGTGTGGAAAGATTTGTTGTTCAATTATATTATTTACTAACTAAGATGCCTTGTTGCTATTATTGTGTTAGGATTCCCACAGATACTGAGTGGGGGGGGTGAATCAATATCTAACCGGTGAGTTGAATTTCTTAACTTAAAACATTTAGAGCATATTAATACTGTGTACCGATAAGCAGAAAGTAATGCAATAAACAAAGATAAAAACAACCACATGAAAAACACACCATAACACAAGGATTTAACGAGGAAACCCGGTGTGGGAAAAACATCGATGGGATTTGTGACCCACAATATTCACTTACTGGCCAATAAGAGAATATTACTGCTACAAGAGGGGCCTGCACATGCAGGAAGGCCAACTGCCTAGAGCTCACTGCTCAAATACAAAATGGGAAGTCTCACTGACTTACAAAATGGATTACACAAATTTGGTATCTTGTACTGCTTCAAAATAGCATCTATAATGCCAGATTCAGTACCGGTTTCTTCTCTGCTTCTTACATAAATCCTTAACCTATAATTCGCATAATAGGTCTGCCTTATTTCGCTTAATATATTCCTCTTTCTTACTTACAAATGTTCTACAATGATCTCTCTTATATAAGAGTCATTTTACAATTTTCCAAGTCGGCTTACAAAGATTTAACAATAATAAACAAAATATAATATAACAAAAAAATCTTGTCGGCCTCTGTGCCAGTATGCTTTCTTTCACTGTCGGTATGCTTCCTTTCACTGCCGGTGCCAGTGATGTGAGTGCTGGTCTAGAGTCTGATCTTGCTAGTGCCAGTGGAATGACTTGTCAGTGTCATATGATTGTAAGGTTGCCATCAATGACAAAACCTTCAATCACCTACAATGTATCATTGGAGTGTGCATATGCCAACAATCTCCCCCTTTGGCATTAATGGCAACACTCAATGAGAAAATTCCAAAATTTGTAATCCAAAAATGCGTACCAAAATATTACCAAAAATATGTGAGCTCCCCTTGAGCAGATAAGTCTTTTGCTGATTATTTTCTCATACTACTACTCCCCCTTTGGCATCAATGACAAAGGTTGTCAAGGTGTCAATAGAGTTGTAGTCTCAACCTTGTAGCTGGGTGGTTACAATTTGAAAGAGATCCGCCAAAACCAAATTTATGCTTTCCATAAACTTCTTATTGTCTTTTATTGCTGCCTCTATTCTTTGAACTGTACCGGTGAGTTGTTGCATATGCTCTGCCGATGTTTTACGTCCTTGTACTAGTGCCTCAGATATTTCCTTTCTCAATGATGCTAGATAGTCCAGTCTTGGACTCAGTCTTAGTCTTAGATTCTTAGCCTTGTTTATTATCCTCTCCTTTTATCTTTCTAGCTTCAGTAGCTATGCCTCAAAACTAGTTACCTTTTTCTCAAAAACTGATAATGCATTAGGTGAGTTAACAAAATTGTCAGCAAGTTTATTTATTTCATCCTGTACTTTGCTTATCTTCTTATCTATGTCTACTATCAAAAATTTTGTCTTGCAAGTATCTTTGTATAGAGTTTTAAATTCCTTCAATATGTTACATAGTTCCGGTAGAAGTGTGTCAAACTCCCTAGTACACTTCTTTATTGATCTTCAAGGAATTTTTGTTTTTCAATTTCCAACCTGTCTTTGAATGCCTATTCCTTTATTTGTTCAACTGTCACTATGTTGTCAGTAATATACTTTGACAAAGTGTCAAGTTGACTCAAAGATTCCTTATTGTCTATGTTGCATTTTGGAGCTATCATCCTCAAAATTGGGATTGTCTCATCTATAGCTTTATAAGCTTGTGAACTGCAATCAGTTATTTTCTTCAAAGAATCTAAAAGAACTTCAGTTACGTTGGTTGATTTGTAACCTATTGAGGAGGAACCAACATTCTGAATTTCGCTGGTGGAGGAAGTAACCATGCTTGTAGTGACCTCTGGTAGGTCAGTCTATGTTTCCATTTCCTTAAGCAAGGGTTTATGTTTCTCTCCTATTGTCGGTGGCACTGTTTCCATATGAACCTATTCCGGAGCCTATTGCTCTGCTTGTCTCTTTGTCTGTGTCTCTATCTATTTCCCTATGCTATCATCTGCCAGTTTACCTTCAGTGTTAATAGTGTTGTCAACTATTGGTGGCTCACTAGCCATGTTAGTTTTACCAGTTGTGTCTTTATCTATCACAATGTTGATCTTTTGAGTATCAACATTCACTGTGTATAGTACCTTAGGATTAGGATTAGTATCCTTTTGTGATACATCCATAATGTCATCTGTCGGTTGGTCTTCTGTTGTTATTACCGGTGTAGTAATCAGAGGCAATGGGGATAAGTTATCTTTTACTTTGATACTAGGAGGTCCACCAACCTTTCCTTTACCTTTATCTTCGTCCTTCTTATAGACTTTGATAGGCTTGGGGTTCCTGTACTCTTCTTGCTTTTCCTTCTCAACAAGGAATATGTCCCATGCATTTTCTGTTTCTTCTGTTACCTCTTTTACTCTTCCAACCATTAGTGCAATATGTCAGTGTGCAGTAGAGAATACTGACTGGTTGGTCTTTGCAATCAGATCATCTATTTCCTTAGGTGAGTTTACTAGGTAAACAACAAGTAATTTTTCAATTTTGATTTCCTTATCAAGCTCTACAACAACTTGTCTTCTTGCTTCCAGTCTTTTAAATAGTTCATCTAGTAGTTCATCTACAACTTCCATCAGAAATTTCTTATAGATATCCAGGTATAAAATAACATTGTTTTCAACTTGTTCTTTTTCATCTGCTGACAGTGTATCATAGACCTTTCCTATGTTCTTGAGTTTCCCTTCCTCTGTGATTTCATTTAGCAATTTGTCAAGAGGGGCCATTTTTTGTTTAGTCTTCTTCTTTGGTATCAACTTTTTCTTTGGTGTTGTCTTTCTAACCGGAGACCTCACTGCCTGTTGTTTTTGTCTAGTCCTTCTAGGCGAGGGTGTGGATGCCAGTGAAGGATCCCTTTTCCTTACAACTCTTTTGAAAGTTGCAGGCATGTCATTCTCTGAAGAAGTAGCTATCGGTGAAAGGTGAGTTTCAGGTTGTAGAGTTCCTAACTCATCCTCAATGATATCAATTTGTTTCAGTAAATCTTCTTTAATAGCCTTAGCCTATTTAGAACGTCTTCTCACAACTGCTTCAACCTTTTTCACTCTCTTCTTAGATTGAATTTGACTTTCTATGGTCTCAACACTACCAAATACTTCTTCCTTTGGTTCCCTAGGTGCTTCCAGAAGTGCTTTAGCATAAGTTTCAATGATGTGGTCATCAGTCTCATAGCCCGTCTTTGTTACCCAAATTTTTCTTGGGATGACTGCTTCCATCCAAATCTCATTCTTTTTTATTACAAAACATATTTCATCCTTGTATTTGTTAACAATTTCCTATGATAGTTTGATTCTTTTGTTCATCCTAACCTTTAGTGCTTGAAAATACTTGTTGATATTCTTTTCCTTGTTTTCACCCATCTTGTTGAATAAGTCTGATAATTGTTTTCCTACCGGTATGTCAAATCCAAGATTCTTGTTGCCTATACCGGGCACCTGTTTGGTTATATGTAGCATTAAGCATACAAGTAAATTACCAAATCTGAAAGTTCCTTTCTTATCCTTCATGATTTTGCCTAAGTTATCAATCAACTCATCTTTTAACCATTCACATACATCAATTTTTACATCGTCTTTAACCATGTCATAAGCACTCTTAATGCATAAACTAGAAACTGATTTAAGTCTATTTGCATGAGTTGCTTTGTATCCTAAAATCATGCTAACAAATCTCACATTTATATCGGCCACATCATTAACCCTTAGAGACCTTCTATCTGATGTTGCACCAGTTAAGTTCATTACTAAGTCATTGGAGACCTTCTTAGTCTTGTTGGGTCTGTTACTGGTGGAAGGTAACCCTGTTACTGCTTTCATAGCTTCTTTTGTAATTTTGTGAACTAAATCAAGCCAAAAGAATGAACCATGTACCCCGCTTAAAACTATCCTAATCACTTCCTTGGGAAATTCAGGAATGCAGAGGATTTCAGTGAATCCTAGGGTTTCAACAACTTTATGTTCAGGTTTTACATTTCTGAAATTGTCACATATGACAATCTTATACATGTTTTTAATTTCTTCATCTCCTAATTCCTCTATGTTGCAATGGATATAGATTCTAGGATCTTCTACATGAACAACTCCTTTTGAAATTTGGGAAAAAGAACCTATATTGTCATCTTTCTTAGCTACCTCGGGAACTAGCTAAAATACGGGCCTAGAGCATTTTATAACCTCGACTACTGTAGGGTTTGCTATGAATTCAGGTGCAAAGGAGGATGCCATGATGATAAATACCTTTTTCTACCTTTGGATGGATTGATTGCTGAAATGCTTTGCCTCTTTGCTCGAAATGCCTTAGCTCTGGAGATTTTGTGCTCTTCGAATGTTTGAATGCTCGATGAAGTGAAATGGAGCAAAAACCACAAATTTATAATGTCAATCTACCAACTACCACATTTAATGCTTGTCGGTTAAGTAGTTGTTAGTGAACAAATTTTTCTCTTTGAATTTAAATGATTAATTTTAGGACTCTATTACCTTCTTTTAAGAACAAATGGTTCACTAAACAGTTGGGTTGACGTTTGTTCAATCACCCCCCTCTGAATTTTTGCTTAGGTACAACTCCCTATCTAGATTTTTCATAAAGTATGTTTTTGTTTTTATATTTATGTCCAAATGAAAGCTTTTAACCAGAAAGCATATAAGGCTACCTATATCATTCTTGGATGAAAGGCTATAACTTTCCTCATATCTCATAAATAATGGAAAATATCTTCTTAATTTTCAAAGTATGTAATTACAGTAACTGAAACAAAGTTCAATATACTTCTTCCAAATAAAGACGAACTGATTCAGAGAAAATGAATGCACCCACAAACATGAATCTTTTCTAGAGTAAACAACACATTCAAAGGAAAGAACATCAGAGGAATAATGAAAAACTGTAATGAAATAATCAAATACTATTTCTTGATCGGATAAACATATACAAAGACATGTTATCTATTCGGATTCAAAATGCACAGATCTTTCTTCTCCCCAAAAACAATATCACCAGATTTCATATATATATCTTTATGTAATCAAAGACATAATGATACATCTGCTAATCTTTTTCCACCATAGATTTCCACCATCTGATTCCTCCTTTGATTAGGAATAAGAAAATACAAAAACAAACACACGTTCCAGTTTTTTTTTTAAATCAGTTACTAAAAATCTAACCCTTCTACCATCGATTCTACTTAATTTATAGTCTAAATGGGGGGGTTCTCCTTGAAAACTTGACCACTCCCCGATAAAATAGTTACGAAAACAATAGAAAGTATTTTGGGACAGTTGTCCCAAAGTTTTTCCATAACTATGAAAAATGTTTTGTTTTTAAAAATAAAGAAAACAAGCCCAAAGTGGATGCATTATGTTATATCTCATCATCACCCTCTTCTCCGTCTTCATGAGCGTCACGGGCAGCTGTGAGTTCTTGGATCATTGATTGGCTTGGGACTTTCATTACATTAAGCTTCGCCTTTGCCACCTCTTTATTCCACCTGTGTTGCACCATTTTCTCTGAGTGCTTCGGCAGCTGATCATTCCCAATGAATACCATAGATTCGATCCTAGCCACTTTGGTTATATCCTCCGACGTGAAACTACTCCTAACTCTGATCTTCTCCATGTTCAACCGGAACGACTTGACTACTTCCTGTGTACTTGCCCAGCAGATTCCTAGTTCCTAGTCATGATCGGGATTAACCACTTTATTATCTTTGACAATACTGCTCTGCAAATCCTGGAGTTCATAGAAGGAGGTTTTCGCATCCATAATTACCGACTGAAAGGTGAGCACCCGCCACATGATAGTTTTCTTAAGCATGAAAATTTGGCACTCATCAGATACCAGCTTAATTGAATGTTCTGTTAGAAATCTGGTAGTTCTGTACTCTTCGATTTTGGTAAACAGAGGCAAGACATTTTGCCATTTGTGCTCTTCTTTCTCCCATGGTACAAGCTGATTCTGGATTTTGGAAATCAGGCCCTGTACCTCACCACACAACTTTTGGGAGTCGGTAATGTATTTTTCACCATCTTTGATTACTTGTTCAATCCATTTTTCAACCGCTTCAGCGATGCTCTTAGCCCATTGAACTTGATCCATCAACTTCCTATTTTCTGGAGAAGTTGGGTCAAAATTCTCAGTGGCATGGGATATTGGCATTGCTCCTAGGCAACCGATGCTCTCAATGAAGTGAGCCAAAACACTTATATGTCTTTTAAGTTCTCTTTTCTCCCATCCATCCTTCTCTAACCGGGTAAGCATCTTCTTCGCTAACACTTGGAAAAAATGGTTATCTGTATCCCTGCTCATCTTTCCCAATTCTATTTTTGTTATTTCAAAATCATCAGAACCGGCCTCTTTGTTCTCATCCCTCGGTTTGTAAGAAGCAATTTTTATCGTCCACTTACCAGTTTCCTCATCATTGTTTAGGTGCGCGGTGGTCTTGAACCTCTTTGTCTTTGGATTCTTCTCAGAGTACTTGGCAACAGGAAGAGAGCTCCTTTCCTTGTTAACTGAGGTTGTTAACCATTTAGGAGTCACAGCAGAATGAGAAATTCCTTCAATCATCTTTGGGGGTGGCGTCATTGCTATAGTCACAGTTTGGGAGTCTAGAGCACAAGCAACTTCACCATCCAAATCTTCAATTTCAAAGATCTGAGCTTCAAGCATGGCATCTTTGGCTCCCATATCCTTGACCCGGTCCATCCTCTTCTGGGTGACACTATGTGATCGAGTATGCCGAGGGGTACTGAAATCCAGAGTTGGGCTAGGTCTGCGTCTAGGCTGAGCCGACTTGATTTCCTTACCTGCACGAACAGGGGCACTGTTAGAAGGACATTTTGGTGAAGACTTACTTCTCATAGAAAGAGGCTTGGCGTCTGGCTTCATTGCTTTCTTCTTGGCCACCCATGCCATTGTTCTGTCTAGAACTCGTTCGGTTCTCGATTGAATGTCATCATTTTCCTCTTCATCCCAATTAATTGGGGGCATTTTAGTCTTTGCGTGGGCTAAATACCCTGGTTCAAATAGTTCAAGATAATCTTCTTCAAGCCCTTTAATATCTATCTTTATTTGCAGAGAAATAACCTGTTCCAGCACCAGTCTCATATTTTCTCTTTTGAAGACTTCAAGTTCATCTGAACAGTCTTCCCAGAAATCTTCTAACTATGGCGTGGGAAGATAAGGCATTAAACCAAGGCTCCGAGAAAATCCTTTGTTGTCAAACCCTTTTCTTTTAGCATACAAAGAGAAATTAAAATTTCTAAGGTTTGCTCCTATACTTAGTGCATCGGACATTGAATTACAGGATAACACTCCCAAATGTATTGGAAAATGACCTTCCCACTTGTCCTTCGGCTGTGCCTTCTTGACCACGGAAGTCAGTTGTCTGCATACTTCTGCTAGGACAAAACAATCAAAATAGAAATGCGGAAGCTTGAAGGGTTCCTCTTCAAAGCCTCCCACTCGTATATAGCAAAAGTGTGGAAACTGGATGTAAAAGCTTCTGAACTTCTTAATCAAAGCCTGCGCATCATCTGAAATCCGTTTGGATTTTGTACCTTTCAGTTCATGACACATATCGCCCAGGAATGCATTATGTACCCTTCTAAAATCTTGTAGGGCATTGTCCTTTTGTAGCATTGGATAAAACTCATACACCGGAACATCTTCTTCAGTGGGCTGCTTGGGTATGCTGGTTAACTCCTTAACACAGGCCAGGCAATACAAAAGATACGAGGACATGAAGAAGTTTTGTTGAAATTGCTTGGCTAGACTCAACTGCTCTTTCATCGAATTAGCAATTAACTCTGCCCAATCCAGGTATTGTTTTCCTTCCAGAACTAATTGTACATAGCAATATATCCAATCATCAAAGCTATAAGCTTTGGCAGAACCTCTGGCTCGATGCAACAAAAGCATTACATCGTGGATATGTGGCAACATGTGGTTCTTGTTAGGATTTTTAGGCAGTCTAGAACCACCTCTCTGAGGGACTTTCAACTAGTACTTCACCACATTATTCCTGTGTCCAGCTCTATCTGCATTGAGCTCACTAATTGACTGAGCAGGGGAGAAATTAGAAAATTGATAATCTGGTATTTTGAACACCGAAGAAATCACTTCGCGGTTAATGGCGAGAAGGGTTTCATCGTTATCTCTTTTAATATTTTCTGATACAGGGTCATATCTGGCAATACACTCTTGAACAAGCTCTAGACAAGGAATTGCCGGAGGAAAGACTGCAGCTTCTAAAAGTCCACTACTAAAAATCTCTATACAAAAAGACTTATCAACACCCCTGAACACCCTTTCTTTCAAATCTTCAAGGTTCTCACCCTTCAGACAAGTATCACTAACTATGGATTCTATGGACGCCATGCTAAAGATGTTTCCAAACAAGTGCAGGGTGGACTTCATGATTTCAAAACAAGAAACCCAAACTTGATTGCAGTGAAACCAAACCTCTGTATGAGAGAAAATGCAAGGGAAAACACTGGAGAAAATATGAGAAAGACTCACCTTCACAGCTGTATAATCGGACGATGGCTAGTGGCAAGAAAAACTTCTATCCAGGGACAATATAAACACAAATCCAGCAGCAAGAGCAAATGTAGAACACAAATGATTTTCATACCTTATAAAGAAAGGTAATAATGCAGACACATTAAATGCAATGATTTCACAATTTCATTCCGAACGCGGCAAATTGATAGAATAGACCCCCGCACGCATGCATTGAATGCATGGCGGCATACTTTAAGAAACTGTCAGTTCACGCAACGTTCACTTACTTTGAAAAAAACCAAAGAATGGCATCACTTTACAATATGGTTTTGCCTCTCTGTATTTAGCAATAAATGCACTTCTCAAAACATTAGAAACCGCTGGACCCACCAGCATTGAACCTGTGTGAACATCTTGGACCAACTTCTTGAGTGTTCAAGTAGTTCAAGATGTACATCGCGTCAAACTGTTGACCACTTTGCCGTGTTGAACACGTTGAACATATTTGAACCCTTTGAACTTAGTTCAACAAGTTCAACACAAATGATATGTCACCAAACAAGAAAAACTTTATTAAAGAGCTGCTGCAAAAACTTAGAGAAAATGTTAGTAAGAAGAACCTTTTGTGAACACTTCAGAACCTATTGAACCTAAATGAACATCTTGAACCCAGTTCAGAACAGTTCGACGCGTTCAAGAAGTACAATGAATTGTCCGAACTTGAACGAAAATGACTAGAGAAAGGACTTGAGGCCACATTTAAAGACTTGAACCAAGGTAATATGGTATGAACTAGGACTCCAACATAAAAAAGGAAACTATGACCCATTCTCGACATGAAGAATAAATGACGTGATAACAGTAGTCACTTAACATTGTCTGCCAGTATAGAAGTAATTTCCAACTTCTCACCATTAACCAAGGGAATTATAGCATATGTCTCATTGATTGCCAAACCCTCAAAGAAATTTTCTTCAATTTGATGAAGAGATTCCTGCCGGTGGAGTATTACTCTATCCTACTGGTGAAGCACTACTCTGTCCTGTCAGTGGAGTGTTGATTGGTTCTACTGGTGGAGGAGTATTCCCAACAATATTTAGGTTTGACTTTCTAATCCATTGTTTTGAGAATTCTCACTTAACCTCTTCAACTTTTTCTTTTCCTTTCAAACTAGAACTTTTGTTGTCTGTCCGTGATCCTTTACTTCTACAAAATTTCGCAATATGCCCAATCTTGTTGCATGCATAGAAAGTCACATTATTCTTCTGAATAGCTTTCCCATAACCTATGTTGGTTTGTGTTCTGCATTGATTAGATAAATGTCCAAATCTTCCACAAACATAACATCTTACATTCATTCTGCAATTTTTTAGAGTTATGACCAACTTTGTTGCATTTTGAACATTGACCGGTGGGTGTATTGGTGTTCTGATAGTTTCTAGATGTACATTCATTTGCTCTATGACCATACTTATTACAGTTAAAGCATTTTCCATTAATTTATAAGCATTAGGTTGTCTTACCGGTTTGCTATGATCCTATGTGTTTGTAGTACCAGAGCTTTCACCAACTTCAAAGCCAATTCCAGAAGTGTCACCTTTAGGTTTTTGATTCTTCAGCAAGTTACCAAGTTCCTCTGAGCTTTTCTTGAATTTCTCTTTATGTTGATTTGCAGTATCAAGTTCTCTTTCTAAGACTTCTTTCTGTCTCATCAGTTCATTGGAGTCATTTTGAGTGTGCATCAGATCTATCTTCAACAAACCATTTTCATAGCTAAGTCTTGTGTTCTCATTTGCAGCATCATTTAGTCTTCTAGTCAAATCTTCTTCATTCTTCTTTCTATCTTCAATTTCTTTACAAAACCTCATAGTCATATCTTGCATCTCATTCTTCGTTGTCATGTTCTCTTGCTTCAGCTTGTTTATCATATCATTAAGTGATTCCTTTTCATCATTCTCATTTTGCATCTTTCCACAAAGTTCTCTTCTCTTGCTTCTTGAAATAGTAAGATTCTATTGAAGTGCTTGAATAATATCCTGAGCGGCCTTTAGATCATCTTCAAGTTTGATGTTTTTCAATTTTTCTGCATCATAGTCTGAGAGAGCTCCTTCAAGTTGCTTCATTAGATTTTCCATCTCTACCGGTGTCAAGATCTTCCTCAAGCTATTAGGCTTCTAAAAATAGAGGACCAAGCTCTGATACCAATTGTTAGGATTCCCACAGATACTGAGAGGGGGGGGTGAATCAGTATCTAACCGGTGAGTTGAATTTCTTAACTTAAAACATGTAGAGCATATTAATACTGTGTACCGCTAAGCAGAAAGTAATGCAATAAATAGAGATAAAAACAACCACATGAAAAACAAACCATAACACAAGGATTTAACAAGGAAACCCGATGTGGGAAAAACCTCGGTGGGATTTGTGACCCACAATATTCACTTACTGGCCAATAAGAGAATATTACTGCTACAAGAGGGGCCTGCACATGCAGGAAGGCCAACTTCCTAGAGCTCACTGCTCAAATACAAAATAGGAAGTCTCACTAACTTACAAAATGGATTATACAAATCCAGTATCTTGTACTGCTTCAAAATAGCATCTATAATGCCAGATTCAGTACCGGTTTCTGCTCTGCTTCTTACATAAATCCTTAACCTATAATTCACATAATAGGTCTGCCTTATTTCGCCTAATATATTCCTCTTTCTTACTTACAAATGTTCTACAATGATCTCTCTTATATAAGAGTCATTTTACAACTTGCCAAGTTGGCTTACAAAGATTTTACAATAATAAACAAAATATAATATAACAAAAAAATCATATCGGCCTTTGTGTCAGTATGCTTTCTTTCACTGCCAGTATGCTTCCTTTCACTGCTGGTGCTGGTGATGTGAGTGTCGGTGTAGAGTCTGATCTTGCTAGTGCTGGTGGAATGACTTGTCAGTGTCATAGGATTGAAAGGTTTCCATCAATAACAAAACCTTCAATCACCTACAATGTCTCATTGGAGTGTGCATATGCCAACATATTGTTGTCGGTCAATAGGGAAGTCGTTTACAGAATTCACGATCTGTAAGAATTTTACTCTACTATGCCTTACTCTACTCTTCCTTTACCATGCCTATTTTACCCCTTGCCATGGTGAAACAACAGAAAGAAAAAAAATAAAGTAAAAGAGGAAGGTGTTGATCTTGGGTTGGGAGCTAACCTTCTCCCACACCTTTCACTCCACTACCCATGTCTCCCTCTTCTCATGCCAGCTTGCTAAATCATAGAGTTAGGAGTTTAAATTTGGGGGGGTGTTTTTTTTTCACGTCTCCCTTCCTGCTTTCTCAACCTTACCTGCCATATCTTCCCCACATCGTTGCTTCTCCACTCATGCCATGACTAGTTGATTGTTTGCAGGAAATCGGGAATTGGTGAAGGGCATTGTGCTTGGGTTGTTCTATTTCCATGCCTCTCTTCCAATTTTACCACGCCTTCACCCCCACTGCCATGTACCTCCTCTCTAGCCAAACCTTAGTCTACCAACATACAGTCTTAAAATACATATAATTTTAATTATTTATTTTACTTCCTTTTCTGCAAATCTGCCAGTAGGTTAATAGGGGGAAAATCTATAACATTTGCTTATGATTTTAGATTAAATATGAGAGAATTTTATCAGTATAGTTACATAGTATTCTTGATTATTACTTTCAAATTTTCCCTTTGGTATAGTGGCAAGAGTATGTTTTGGAATCATGGGGTCTTAGGTTCAAAACCCACTTGGAGTGCACCCAATGTAACTTTGATCATTTGACTCTTTTCCTTGGGAGTAAAGGATTATTAATTATTTTGTTTAATGAAATTGGGATTAAAAGGATTTATTTATTTATGTTAAATAATTACCAAAAAAATAAATAAGGATTTGAAACTTTATAATAAATCATTTCTATAAATATAAATATAAGATTAATTTATATATTAAATTAATCTGGGAGGGGTTAATTTTGATTCTTGTCTATGAGGGATGCTTTTGGAATAGGGTGCTTGTTATGGGCTAACTAGGGAAGGGTGAATTATTTACCTCCCCAATAGGGTAATGATGGTCATCATATTTATTTATTTTTATCCCTACCATATAACATGTAGTTAAGTTCAATAGGATGAGTTGTTAGTTCTACATGAATGCATATGGTTCCATTCCTGCCAGTTGGTATCGACTTTCTAGGGAACTCCATCGTGAGGGACGGGAGCTTATGGGCATCCAAGAAGTGTAAGATTCATTTGGTTGGATGGATAAAATGCCTGGGTCATATGTCCATCTTTTGGTTTGCAGGTGGAAGTTGTCTAGGGCAACGAAGGTGACACATTCAGAGGCAGAGAATCAGTGAATCAGACATTTTAGATAAAATTTATAATAATTATATGATGTATATTGTATCTTATTGTAAAATTGACTAGAATGGTCACATGTAAAAGTATGTAAAATACCTACAAATTCCATGATGTAAAGCGACAAAAGTCGCCATGCAATGTAACTAACAAAAAGAAAAGAGAGAAAAAGCTACTAACCTACTAACCCATTAACATGCATGATTTACTTTCTTTGATTTAATTTTCTTTTCCGCATTCATGCATGAACTTATTTAATTTCAAGTTAGATTAATTATGCATTTGCATGTTAATATAATACATACTAACTCAGGCAAACAATTTACTACTATGCATGCACACACTTAATTTGATATCATTGATAATTACTTATGCATGTTTCTTAATCGTCATGCACGAGTATACTTTACTTTTGCTACTTGCATGTTAAGTTCCACATGTTAACTGCATAAATGTTAAATTTCACTTTTTATTGCATGTTAGTTATCGTAATCATCGCATGTGCAGTAATGATAATTTAATTAATTTGAATCTCTAAGTTACTATGGTGGTTAAACTAGGGTTAGGACAAGCGGGTCCTTACACTTTCCCATTGGGAAAATAATTAATTTTCTGACATGAGCTAACATGGAGATAGGAATCCCACCCAAATTTTAAATGCTAAATTGGGTTTTTGAGGGGCCCAAAATGAGGAGGCCAATTGCGCCACACCCTAGTCCTACCTTATTTTGGGGCTAGGACAAGGTGCCAAATTCATGGAAAAAGTAAAAAAAATGGTGCATTTCATGAGGGATATGAGCATAATCAGGTCCCTATTAGGCCAAGGGGCACAAACGCTAAGGTAGGGACCCAATGTGGTGAAAATTGTTAAGGGCTGCAATTTTAGGATGCTACAAAACCATAAAAATGAAAGGTTTTGACTGGGATGAAATGGAAAGGTTTGAAAATGAAAGCTAAGATAATGATGTTAATGGGGAAAGACTCTAAAATTTTCTTACACTATGTTAAGATGTTGATGTTGTTACAAGTTGATGTGATAACTCAAGAAAGGTATGGCTTCCTAGGAGATGACGAAGTCCAATAGGTAAGTTGACCCTAGCTCAAGATACTAAAATGGTACCCAAGATGATAAATTTGATGTGGGAACCACCTAGTGATGTCTAAGATATATTTATAATATCTAGTAATGACGACAAGATAACTCTTTGACTCTTTTTGGAAGATGTGTTTATGATGCCTAAATGGAGGTTTGAAAATGTCTGAAAAGGGAAGGTGAGAAATTGCAAAATGATGGTTGACTAAGGGGGAATCCTATGGAATCAACTTTAGAAGCTCTTAAAATTTTTGTGATCATAGACATAATAAGAAAGGCACTGACGTGTCAGGACACCTCAGATATGCGATAACAAATTCCAAAAATACTTTTTTACATCTCAGTATTGTTTAGAATTTGTCCAAATACGTAGTAATATTGTTCAGATATGCGTTAGAATGTTTCATATACATTGTAAGATTTCTTAGAAATGCATTTTCTCAGTTTAAAATGTCGATCAACTCTTATCCAAATATATTCTAGAAGTTTATACAGACACATAAATAAGTCACAAATGTGTGCTGGAAAAGAAGACATACGCAACCAAAATGCTCATATACGTGTTGGAAAGTTTCACAAATGCATTTTTGGTTAAAAATTGTTTCCTTTCAATTTTGTCTGAATTTCCAATGATTCAATGTGTGACCAGATCTGAATGTTTGATATTTTGTGGCAAGAAAACACAACAAACAAGAAGACACAATGTCTATAGGTGCTGATGTCTAGAATTTGAGCACAATGTGTATGTCCAATATGCTAAATTGAACCCAATTTCCATGGGTCTTGAACACAATTAAAAAAACTTCAAACACTTCTTACCCCTAAGGTAAAGGTCTCATGGCAATAACTTCAACCCACATCTTCGAATCTCTATCAAATCAAGTGTCATTACACCTAAATGGGCATGTACACTTTTTTGTATTTTTGAGAGAGGAGAAGTAGGGGCCTCCAAGACTATAAGGATGACCCAATCACCCTCTCTTTGAAAAGCTACACATATCTTATGCTAAGTCATGGATTTGTGTCTCATCTCAAGGGAGCCTTAGAGTGAGCATCTTGGGGGAAAAACAACTATGACCTTGTATTGAAATTACTGTGATGTTTGATCAATAAGGGTAGGCCACTAAAAAGGTTTCTAGTCACAATTTGGGGGATTGACACCTTGTGCACATCTAGCAAGCCACTTTATGTTTTAATCAACCAAATTGGACTGTAGAATACCTCACATAAATGTGTGGTGTGAGGTCTCCTTTCAATTGACATTGTACAAAAAATGTTGAATCCAGTTAGATCACTTTCATCTAAATCAATATATATAGTGGCCCAAAGGAAAGATCTTCTTAGGGCCGTCCCCTTATTTCCAAGGTAGACCTTTCTAAAATGAAAGAGATTCTTAATGATTTCTCTTACACTCAATATCCATGAAGGCGAGGGGACCATATACTTTCATTAAACACCCTAGGGTTTTGTAGCATCCTAAAATTACACCCTTTGCAATTTTGACCACATTTGGGGCCCTCACCTTAGTATTCTCATCCCGATGCTTTATCAAGACCCATTTATGCTTGTACCATGCAAAATCGACATCAATATCACATTCCACCTTGCATTTCACCTGGACCTTGGCCCAAATATGGGGTAGGACTAGGGCATGGTGCCTTGATCCTCACTGGGACCATGACGCCACACCATGGTCCTCCCTAATTGGAGCCAATTTCAAACCCTTTTCCCCATCTCAAATTTGAGTGGGAAATATTACTTCATGTCGCCCTATGTCAGAAAATGAACATAGTTAATGATGAGGAAGTATATAAAAAGGTCGTCCCCTCTCATTTTGCATAACAACATATACATTCATGATAGGTGAAATTGGGAGCACAAGAAATCAGACAATCAAGCATTTCTAGAGGTCTTCAAGGATGCATATTCTTCATCTATCCATTGTGGAGCAACATTACATCATTAATTTGCAAGCATGTGTGTGTGATTAGGGTTTTGTCATGTTCATGCCATTTTCATATAACATATCTGATTACATTGAAGAAGCAAAGCATCATTATCAGTCATTGCATATCTGAGGTATATCCTTCCATTGTTTTATTTCGGTATTTGCAATATTTCATTCAAGTTTGATTCCAAACCGAGGTTTTATTTAAGCAAACCCCTATTCCCAACCTATTTCCCCTTCTTTTTGTGTGTAGTAAACAAGTATATAGTTGTGATCTTCAAGATAAAATTTACTTGCAGAGATGAATCATCCCCCTTTGACGTACAAATTTTTTAGAGGAACATTGTGACGCGACAACTTATATTTCTTAGATCCAAGTGCATGTGAAAATCTTGCATATGTAGCTCACTGTTTTCTCAATTTTACCTTCATTTTTTAGCACTTTACCTAATTTCAGCATTTCGATTTACAAAAGAGAAAACCAAAATTAATTCAATCCATTTAGTATTTAATCCTTATATGATTTATGATTGGATCTAGTGGATTCCCTTCCTCTTTGGAATGTAATGGCCCCAAGTGAAAACTGATTTAGTGGTTTCTCCCTTCTATGTTGCAAACCCTAAACCAAATTTTCCCATTACATTTTGGTGAACCCGACTACTTACACCTTTAATTCTGATGTATGTTCTCAAATCTGAGTGTATGCAATTTAAAATTCAAATTTTCATTTACAAGTTTGATTTGCTTGCAACTTTTAAAAATTTAGAGGTTAATTTCACTAAAACCCTAATTTTTAAATTCAAAATTACACTTGTGAATTATTCAATTTGGATTAATTATTTCAGATCTGAGTGTTCTTCAATTTCAAAATTCAAATTTTCATCTACAAGTTTAATTTAAAATTCAAATTTAAAATTAAGTGGTTAATTTCAAAAATCCTAATTTTAAAATGTTTAAAAATTAAGCTTGTGGGTTGTTTAAATTTTGAATTTATCATTTTAGAGCTACCTCAAATTCAAAATTGCAATCTTGGATCAAATTTCAAATTTAAATTTTAAAATTAAGTAGTTAGTTAAAAGAGCCCTAATTTTTAAATTTAAATTAACCTTGTGGGTTGCCCAATTTTGGATTAATCATTTCAATTTCAACCTTAGATCTAATTTTAAAATTAAGATGTTCTTTTTACAAGGCCCTAATTTTAAATTTAAATTTCCTTTGGATAATTTTAAATTTAAGAGGCTCTTTTTACAAGGCCCTAATCTTAAATTTAAATTTTAAAATTAAGAGGTTATTTTCACGAAGCCCTAATTTTTAAATTTAAATTATTCTTTGCTTATTTAATTGAATAATCATTTTTCTAAAAAATTTCATTATTCAATTATTTTGCAAGTTTCAAATTTCAAATTCGAATTTCAATTTTCCCTATATTCAATTTCCCATGCATGTATGAGGTGAATGTTATTATGGTTAAAAGACATATGAGTTTCTTGTTTGATCATAAGTGCATATGGAGTTCTTATCTTATTTTTCTAATTCAATTTCAAGTTACATTAAAGATCTTCATGATGTTCCCTTTCATGGATATGATGATAATTTAGTTCTCCCTTTCATTCATAGCTATGATTTACCCTCTTTCAAAATTGATCTCATTAATGAGGGCACATTGGTGCAAAAAGGGAATATGGACACTTCTTTCAAAGATCTCCCTCCTAAAGATGAATCTTTGGAGAATTGTGTTCCTTCTTCTCCTAAAAGGTATCTCCCTCATAAGGATTATTTGGTGCAAGAGTATGATATTATGGTTACTTTTCCTAGAAATACCATACCTTCTTTTCATGATCTTCCCCATAGAGATGAAGCATTAATTACATATGATAGTCTCTTTCCTAATGTTTGTCTTAATCATAAAGATAACGTAGAGCAAGAGGATGATACTATTTCCCATCATTATAATGTTTCCAATGCTCTCTCTCTAAAAATGAAGATCCTAACAAAGATTAAATCAATGTCATTCATATTGCTAAGAAACCAAAAGATATTTCTGATTGTCATGCAGTGCCTTACACATATAATAATTAAGTGTTTGCTTTGGAAATTGATGAAAACATATGAATTGAAGCACAATATGCTTTGTTAGTTCTACAATGCTTTCTCCAATTCAGACAAGTACACTATCTCCTACTAAAGAAGTTCCTAAATAAGAACTCTTAGAGGATGATTGGGGGTCCTTAGGTTTCACATCTTCTTTTTCTTAAAAATATAATATGCTTGAATTTGATAATCAAAATTGTTATCCAAACACATATCTAGAAATTGATTGGGTCTCTTTAAACTTCAATCCAATTCCACCTAAGAGTAAACCACCTCTTGATCTTACAGATGAATACAATGGACAAGTTCTAGGATGTGTGCAAAAAAGTCTTGAGAGTCATGAGAAATCATACTTTTCTAGTGAAAAGTTAGGTTTCCAACCTCTTCCTTTGTCAATGTCCCCTCCTCTAGTTGGGTATTATTGTTGCTAGGATATGTTGTTGTCATTGATGTCAATATATTCCCGTGTTTTGGTGTTGTAGAGAATTGTTTTGGTGTTCTAGTGTTTGCAGTGAGTTGATCTGGTTGGTTTATCTGGTTGGGATTCTGAATTAACTAGAGATACTTCATTCTTTATTGATCCATGATTCTATGTGATGATCTGATCGAGTTGAGGATTGTAGTATGGAGATTGGTTTTCAATGTTTAGTGTTGCAGTGTTTTGGTGTTTAATCCATTGTACTTTGGTATGATCATATCTTGTGTTGCATATTTGGGAGAGTGTTTTGAATGTTCGTGTGTATCTTTATTTTAGATGGTTCATGATTTGATGCTCCACAATCTATCTTTCTTGTCTGAGTTTTTGTTGTTAAGTGTTCTTGAGTGTTAACGTGTTGATCGATGAATATTTGAATAAGTGGTGTTGGTGCAACTATTGCCGATGATTCTAATGTGCTTGTCAGTGTTTCCTAATCATTTCCTATTTTTTTTGGTGGTCTGCATTGATCCTTGTGCGAGTTACTGAATATTTTATGGGTCCGGTGATATTATTTGTGTTATGCAGTATTTTTGGTGGTGTAGTGTGTTGCGGTTGATCTTGGCAAGATTTTCGGTGGTGGTTCATGTTCGAGGAGTTGATTTGGGTCCATGTAATGTTGTGTATGACATTGTATTGGTCCGATGGATAATTTAAGTATCATGTGATATAATTTTGTAACTCGGTGTTAAGGGTTTGGCCAACCTTGTAGTCAAGGTCGATGATTTGTATAAATAGGTGTTATATTTGTGGTTTGGTGATGTATGAGTATTGTGTGTGCATTATTAGAGAGTGGTGTATGTGCAAACAAGTGAAATCATCTTTTGGTGTGGTGTATTGAGGAATTTGTGGTGCAGGGTAGACATATGAGCTTAACTGGAAGTGTCATCAGGCATTAGCAGATGCTATCTTTATAGTTCATCTTAACCGGATGGTAGTCCAAATTTTATTGTAAGGTAGTGAACCTTCCCTAAGGGTTGTGACCTTCTGGATCATTGTATTCTGAGCAGTGAGCTCTAGGAAGTGTGCCTGAATGCATGCGCATTCCCCATTGTAATATTTACACATACTACTGCAAAGTATTATCTTATTGTGGGTAGGTTCCCACCATGGTTTTTTCCCTTAAGTGGGTTTTCCACGTCAAAAATATTGGTGTTAGGTGTGTTCCTATTATTGTTGTTATCTTTCTTTTTGTTGCAGTTGATTAGATATGGGATTGTGCTTAATTTGTTTAATCTGGCGAAAGCTGATCTCCCCCCCCCTCTTAGTTTTCCTTCCTTTCTATTGCCAACACCTCCATTTTATAGTGAATCCACATCTTCTCATTCCAATATGGTATTACAGTAAGAAATTTTTTTTGTCTGATCTTCTCCATGCCAATTTAATCTTTCTTCTTTGGCCTTGACAAAGAAAGAATGTAGACAACATCTTGAAAATTATTCTTTTTGCAAGTATCATCAAATTCATGATCATTCTACTAATGAGTGTCAAGCTTTGAAAATAAAAATATATTATATTGATTTAGGTGTCATAAAAATAACATCTAACAATGAATGACATATTTCTCATAATCATTTGAAATAAACATTCAAGTTCCTATTATGTTGCTCCTCACTATGTGACATTGTTAGCCTACCTATTGGGGTCTCATTGTCATTCATGGGGGTACAATTTCAAGTGCAATCATACTTAGTGAGAAATATAATAGACTGCTTATTCTTGTTTATGTGTTTGAGGGGCTAGAATATTATCCTTCCTCTTTCTAAATGTTCACCATTTCCTTTATGGGTTGCATTCTTCATAATTTGATGTCCTTTATTGCATAGAATTATTCTTCATGCGAGTACATGTGTGTCCCTTATTAGGAACTATTCTTTATTTGAAATGGTATGTCTACTATGAATAATCTCTCCTAAGGAAATGCATGATTCTTCCCCCTAATCTATCTTTGTCTTCTTTCTTGGGGGGAAAGGGTGGCATCTTTCCTTTCTCTCTTTCTAAAGTATCACTATCCCCTTTAGGGATTGCATTTTTCATATGCTGAGATACTTTCTTACATGAAATAGTATGTCTCTTATGACTAATCCCTCCTTAGGGGGGGATGCGTGATATTTCTTTCTTTCTCTCTTTCTCTCTCTTTGAAGATTATTTCTTCTTTTGTGTTGCATTTTCAAAACATGATGTCCTTTCTTGCATAGAGTTATCCTTCATGGTCATACATGTGTGTCCCTTGTGAGGACCTATTCTTTGTTTGAAACAAAACGTGTCTTATGAATAATCTCTCTTTCACTTGGGAGGAAATGATTTATTTCTCTCTCCTCTCTAAGGATCTACTTTTTCTTTAATGAGTAGTGTTTGCTTCATGATTTGATGTCATTCCTTGTGTGAAGTTTTTTTTTCTCAAGGATTATCTCTTATCCAAGAGGTGTATGTCCTTGAATACAACCTCTTCTTCACTTGGCTTCCTATATCTAATATAAATTTACCCCATCTCATTGGGTTAAAAGTGTGTCATCCTTCATCAAAAATCTCTTTCATCTAGAAATAGGAGGACGATATGCATTCTTGTTCTCCTTCCTTTCCTTTGGTAGAAGATGCTATATTTATTTAAGAAACTCCTCTTGGAGGTAGATCTCTTTAGATAAAACATCTCTTATCCTCCAAGGATCTCCTTTACACTTGTTGCAAGACATCTCTTTTTCAACTATCTTGTCCTTGCTTATAAGAGTATTTCCTCTTTAGCTTGTATTTATGATATTATTGCCTAAAAGATATCTCCTTGGTGTTGAAGGTTGGTATCCTTGTTTCTAAACTTCCTAAGGGGGGAATCCATATCACTCCCTTTGTATCATTTTGTACTATATTTTTGCATATCTTAAACATGGTGTTCATTCCCAAAAGTAGACAAAACAAACTCTTACACGAAATGCTTCATGATTGAAACTAGATGCAACATTTGATATATGTCTTAGATGGGGGTACACATCACCAAAACCAAAGAAAAAATCTTACATGGGATCTCCTGAAACTAGGCATGTATTAGTTCCAATTGGGGTTATACATTCTTGAAACCAAAGCAAAACTCTTAAAAGAGATGTTCCCAAAGTTACACATTTTCCCCTTGGCATTTGCAAACACAGTCACCTCTTGGAATTTGCATTTATATTATATGTCTAAAATAGGTTGAAGCACACTTAATGAAACTAGAGGAAATAAACTCTTACACATGGTGCTATACACGTGAAACCAGACATCACTTGCACACATGTATGAGGATGAGTGGAACTAGCAGAATAGGGCTAGACTATTCCTACTCTCCACCAACATGGATCACCTAGATGCAAACATCTAGGGGTGAGGTATCTATGTTCGAGCCTCTTTTTCATAATTCTTCTCATGTATCGTCTGGATGATCGCATCTAGCATGTATTTTATGCTCTCTCTCTCTCTCTCCTTCTTCTCATGAACTCATATCTTTACTATTGATAGTTCATGGATGATTCTTTCTTTACTCTTTTATGTGATTACATGTGTTTATGAGATGACATTTTTTAAGAATGATATTAGTTTTTGAGGCATTTTGATATCGAGGTCTCTTTGGCTAGTTGACTTGAGGTCTCATTTTGGTCTTTAGCTTTTGTTGTGTATCTTTTTGTGTCTTTTGCCTTTTTATCTTTGTTTTCCCTAGTATTAAAATTACAACAATGTTTGATCAATACGGGTAGGCCACTAAGAAGATTTCTAGTCACAATTTGGGGGACTGACACCTTGTGAGCATCTAGAAAGCCACTTTATTCTTTAATCAACCTACTTGGAGTGTAGAATAGCTCACATAAATGTGTTATTTGAGGTCTCCTTTCAATTGATGTTGTACAAAAAATGCTAATGCCAGTTAGATCACTTTCATTTAAATCAATTTATATAGTGGCCCGAAGGAAAGATTCGCTTAGGGTTGTCCCCTTATTTCCAAAGCATACCTTTATACAAAGAAAGAGATGCTTAATGATTTCTCTTACACCCAAGATCTATGAAGCCGAGGGGAAATGATACTTTCATTAAACACCCTAGGGTTCTGTAGTGTCCTAAAATTGCACCCTTTGCAATTTTGACCATATTTGGGGCCCTCACCTTAGTATTCTTATCCCTATGCTTCATCAGGACCCATTTATGCTTGTACCATGCAAAATTGGCATCAATATCATATTCCACCTTGCTTTACACTTTAACCCTAGCCCAAATTTGGGGTAGGAACAAGGTGTGGCACCTTGGTCCTCACTGGGACCATGGTGCCATGTCATGGTCCTCCCTAATTGGGCCCCATTTCAAACCCCTTTCCCATCTCAAATTTGAGTGGTAAATCTAGCTTCATTTCAACCTATGTCGAAAAATGAACATAATTAATGATGGGAAAGTATATAAAGAGGTCTTCCACTCTCATTTTGCATAACAACATATACATTCATGATAGGTGAAATTGGGAGCATAATAAATCAGGCAAGCAAGCATTCAAGCATTGAAGTATTCATCATCAAGCATTTCTAGAAGTCTTATAGGCTACATATTCTTCACCTATCCATAGTGGAGAAATATTATAACATTCATTTGCAAGCATGTGTGTGTGATTAGGGTTTTGTCATGTTTGTGTCATTTTCATACAACATATGTGATTACATTCAAGAAGCAAAGCATCATTATCAATCATTGCAGATTTGAGGTATATCCTTCCATTGTTTTATTTCAGTATTTGCATATTTCATTCAAGGTTGATTCCAAACCAAGGTTTGACATAGGAAAACCCTTGTTCCCAACCTATTTCCCCTTCTTTCTATGTGTAGGAAATAGGTACAAAGCTACAATCTTCAAGATAATCTTTATTTGCAAAAATAAATTATCCCCCTTCGACGTGCAAAAATTTTGGAGGACCATTGTGACGCACCATGGTCCTATATTTTTAGGATCTTTTTCGAAGAGCAGATCTGACTTGGCTTATACTACTCAAATACATGTGCACACGAAAAGACTGCATCTACAGCTCAATGTTTTCTCATTTTTACCTTGATTTTTCAGCACATTACCTAATATCAAGATTTCAATTTACAAAAGAGAAAACCAAAATTAATTCAATCCACTTAGTATTTATTCCTCATTTGATTTGTGATTGAATCTAGTGGATTATCTTCCTCTTTTGAATATAATGGTCCCAAGTGAAAATTTATTTAGTGGTTTCTCCCTTCTATGTTGCAAACCTTAAACCAAATTTTCCCCATTACATGTTTTATAACATATAGTGTGAAAGTGCACCAAATACTTCAAATAAGATTATTTTTAATAGCACCAAATTGAAATGTTTTCTAAGCTACTAAAAATGGAAGCATATTCCTATGTTACTCTTGCAAGAACAAATATATTAGTAGTTTCAAAATTACCCCAACCTACAACCACAAAGATTAGAACATGAAATAATAGCAAAGGTGCCTTCTATATATGAATGTTAATGCTTCAAGCCTTGGGAAATTTGTAGAAAACACAAACGCAGCAAAACAAACCAAAAACACGTCAAGAGTTAGAAAAATGTAGTAAAACCATAAACCTATAAACAACAAGAAGAGCCATAGATGTGCCAAAAACAAAGAAAAATGTGTTAGAAAACATAATGCAAAAAACTAAAAAACCAAAAAGAACCAAAAACGTGTTAGAATAGACCGTATACGCGTCAGAAACTACCAAAAACATGCTAGGATGAACCAAAAACGTGACATATGACATATTTTACTGACAAACTAGAAACCCTTACAAATCATAAACATGATTAAATAAGTCTTATATGCTACATAAACTGACAAAAACGTGCTAAAATAGAAAACTGTAGAAAAACCCGAAACCCTAACAAATCATAAACATGACTAAATAAACCTTGTACACTATATAAACTGACAAAAATGCACTAGGATGAGTCAAAAACAAGCTAAAACAAAAATTTACAAAAAAAAAAACTCTAAATGCGACAAAAATTAACATAAATGCACTAGAACCCTGCAAAAATGTGTTAGGAACCTAAAAAAATGTGTCAGAACACAATTTTTTTGCCAGAACCGAAAACGCAATAAAAATTGTCGAAAACACTCTTGAAAGTCATCACAAATCATGGACTTGTAAATCTAAAAAACACTAAAACAACAATAAACTATTAAAAATAAGGGACTAGAGTCCCACTGAGCGTGCCAAAATATTTATGTTGAAATTGTTGGAATCAAGGAACATTGAGAGGAGGGGTGAATCAATGTTCTGCAATTTTGAACATTCTTAATCTGATTTTTGAACCAATTAATGGAGTTGAACAAAAGAAATATGCAAACACATAAAGCAAATATCCACAACACCATATCACCAGGATTTATATGTGGAAAACCCGGTTAAGGGAAAAACCACGGTGGGATTGAGACCCACAATATTAATATACTCTGTTAGAAGTATAGAAATATTACATAAGGGGAATGCACAAAATTTTGGCACATTGCCTAGAGCTCACTGCTAAAATTACAATGGCTACAATCCAGAAGGCTCACTGCCTTACAAAATGATTACAAAGATAATTGGAATGTATGAACTGATAAACAAGATCTGCAAATGCTAAAATATAGTTCCAATTAAGCACAAAATACACAATCTTACTCTGCTCTACTGTACTGCTCTGTTCTATTGTTTTTCTATGTTCCAGAGCATAAATCCTTCACTTGTGCATGTAAAAATATGCACAATCACTCACAAACACTTTCCACAACCACCGATACCAAAAATGATCTTATCAATCAATCACTCTTTTATATCCACAACATCAAATTATATCTCCTTCATGTCGGCCCAAAAATACATAACACACAAATGAACGTTCGTGTATACCAAGTCGGCTCAGTCCAAAATCAAATGCATATGTGGACCAAAAATAATTTTCCACACGCTACCCATAAGCTGGCTAAACATCCTGAAACACACAAATGATCACCAAAATTACTCTGCACGATACACACAATAAATATCCACATGTTACTACTAATGAACACTATTCTAACCAAAAACATGTACACGAGACCTTCCAAATTACTCAAGAATCACCACCGGAGACGACAAACCTATAATAAGGTAGATTACACATCCATAATGCTTTCTAGAGATCCACAACACAAAATATCCAACCAAAACAAAATGCTAACCAAAATACTATACACTCTATCGGATACATTGTTTTATCTCATCGGACCTCACCATAGCTCAATTTGTCTTTCGGCATGAACAAATTAAGAACCGTGGATGGAATATTAGACTGCAGTTACCATCAATGACAACATTTGATCATATATCAAGTGTCCCTTGCCAGCAGAAATGGGATTACTAAAATATTGTAAAACCTAATAGATTCAACCACTAAAACCCTAGTCCTACAATGAAATCCAACATAAAACTAATGAAGAACCTAAGATCATGCAAAATATCAAATAAAGAAATATTATACCATTCACATGCTCCAAGGGCTTGTCTTCATTGTCCTCCTATATCCATTGATCTTGCTTGATGTGGTTGCTCTAAAATTTTATGCTTGCACAAGAGCTCAATGGTGAATGGATGGTGGTTGTGTATGCAATTCAGGAGAGTTTGGGTACTTGATCGCTTTCTTCATATGGAAAGAGAGGAAGAGGTCTCTGTTATAGAGAGCACCGTATAGATAGAGGGCTAGGGTTAAGAGGTGGGATAAAAGATGGTCGACTAAGATTAAAGGGTAGGTATAGAAAGTATAAAAATATTAGAGAGGTGGTTAAAGGTAAATTAAGAGATGAATGAAACTTGTCATGGAGGGAAAAAGATAATGGATTAATTAAATAAATAAAGATTTATTTAATTATTAGAAGAGGTAGGGCCAGTTAAATAAATAAAAATATTTATTTAAATGGGGAAAGGCTAGAAGAGGGTTAGTGAAAAAATTAAATAAATAAAAATCTATTTAATTAATAGAAGGATTAGGATAAGATAAATAAATAAATAAAATATTTATTTAATTAGGCTAGGACAATTTTAGGTGTCTACAATTGACATATAATTTATTTTGCAAAAAATGTGAAAAATAAAAAGTTATTAAAAAATAAGAAAACATGTTATTTCAATTTTATGTACCAGTTTCATAGAAATAATTAAAAAAATAAAAATAATAATCCAATCATAAAAAAAATACATATTTGAAATCTACATAGTCTCATCTATAATGGGTTTTATTTTTATTATCTTTTTTGCAAAAAATGTCTTCAAACATATGTCCAAAGTCACTTTTTTTTAGTGACATTGATATAACCTTCAAGTTGTAGGTCAAAGTAGTTCCAAAGCTAAGGGTCATCTCCCCAAGCCTTTTTTTGACCCCAAACTTGTAGCTGAAATTGGGCTCGAAATCTATATTTTATGAAACAAGATCTTGTTCTTGAAAAATGATCCCTTATCTTAAATGAGGTCTTGTTCTTGAAACGAGGTCCAGTATCCTAAATAGGGTCCTGTTTTTTTAATTTTAAATCATCAAAAGCAAATAGGATTGCATTTAAGAAATGGGATCCATTTCAAAAAAGCTCATTTTTTTTTAATTTTTACTAATAATGAATTACCAATGATTTACTGCAACTTCACATGCCCTATTATACAACCAATAAAAACTTATTCTATAGTTTTTTGTTGATTACTATCTTGTAAATACTCTTTATATTCTACTCAATTTGGGAAGTAGTCAACCATTGGGACAATTTTGGAGTGGAATCGTGTACATCATGAGTCATGTTGAGGAGGAATTAAAAAAAATTACTATTCAAATTCATTTGTACTTCATAATTTGGTAATCATGGGATCAAAACATCGTCAAAAGAGGAAAGAAAGGAGGGTCATCACCCTTGAATAAATTGAAGCAAATAGAGAGGAGGAAAAACATAAAAGAGATAGAAGAATGAGGATTGAAGAAATAAATAATATTGAACCATCTGGTTTCATGACTATTTAAGAGAAAAACATTGAAGAGGCTATGGAGGACTAGATGGATGTAGATGATGAAAAATTGCAGGAGGTGAATGTGGAAGATAATAAGATTGTAGAAACTAGTCATGGTATGTCTTCAGATCCACCTTTCAATGATATAGAGAATGTTGACAATAGACATGAATCCAGGTATGTCTTCAAATCCATCTTTGAATGATATGTAAAACACGACTACATATGATACTTGAATTTTTTATTTACAAGAATCTAGATATACCAATGTTGAGATTTATTTTATTCTTAAACAAGTTCTAGAAACAGATAGTGAAAATGAAATCCCTTGTGCTAGTGAAAATCAAAAATCCTTTTGTTGTTGAAAATGAAAATCCTTGTATTGGTGCAAATGAAAATCCTTGTATGTTGTTGGAATGAAAATCCTTGTGTTGGTCAAAATGAAAACCCTTTTGATATTTAAAATGAAAATCCTTTTGTTTTTGAAAATTGAAAGTAATGTTCTGGATAATCTTCCTAGTATGATTTCTTGGAGATAAATAATAACACATGTCAATATATTATACAGATAATTTTTTATCAAGAAAAAATATCATTTCAATGCCAAATCATGATGCAATTAATTAGACTATTAAAAATAAGAAAATCAATGAAAAAGGTAGGCATTTTTGTGAAATGAAGAAAAGGTGAATAACTTAAACATGATATATCTATTTTGCAAGTGACATTGAGTCTATTAAAAAGAAGTTTTGATTTAAAGATAAGTATGACGAATGATGGGCTATAATAAATGTTATAGTGAATATAACAAATTTGGATATGATAATGTTAAGAAACATTAGTGTAATAGCATTGAAAATTGTATCCTTATACAATTTCATCCTCGCCTAGCCCTCACCTTGGCATTTTGGCATTTGATGCTCAGTGTCTACCTTGAAGCTCCTCATACCATCTTGAAATCTACATATTCAACTCATTATTTTGTTACTATCCCATTTTGAGTCTTGATTGACGGGACGAGGATGCCTTGGGTGCCCGGTCTTCTCAATCAGTACCCAAAATAGGACCTAATAATGGTCACCTAATGTTGGTGGGAAATTTGGCTCCATGTCTTCTTGTGCTGAAAATTTTGTTAGGATGTAATTTTTTTTGCTTTGATGCTTAGGTTTCGTTTGGGTTTAAGGTCTGAAAGATTATGTTTTGTCCCTAATACCTAAAACCCTAAACCCTAACATAGTCATTTAAATTTTTCTCCTTCATTGTGTTATTTTTTGGTTGCCTTGTTGCTACCCGTTCCTGGTTATCTTAGTTACAAATTAAGTCTTTTAGTTCATTGTGTTGATCGGGCCCTTGCATTATCCATCTCATCATCATGGTATATGTTTTGTAATATTTGTTGTGCAAGTTCTACAATATCAACAACTAGGATTCTCAAATACTTGCATAATTAGCTCAAAATGCTCGCCCAGGCTAACTCTTGAACCTCGCTTAACGTACATGGCATGATGGCACCACCAAAGATGATTCATTTCACATCGAGAATTAAAAACATGCCACATGTCCACTATTTGACACAATGGATTAGTTTGCCCCACAGGTCCATGGTTTTGCCACAATAAAGTGAGTCCTATAAAATGAGATCAATGGTCTAGATTGAGCACGCAGTTGCGCAATTAAGGAAAGATGCTCAACAAAGTTAACTCCGAACTTTGAAAAATCCTTTAAGTGATGACTATTTTATAAATAAAAATGGTACATTATGTGTCTTTTTCTCATTCGTCACTGCCTAAGAGGGAATTATTTGTTGATACTGCAATGTTCATATATGAAAAAAATGGCTACTTCGTGCCCCCCTAACACACACATGTTTGTAGTAAATGATCCAAATTCACCATTCAAGCTAAGACTTCTGATTAAATTTGTCCCACTTTGATTTTTCTATACTCTTTTATTATTCCCATGTGCTTTGTATATCTTTTTTAATTTGAATTTTTGAGTATTAGGGTTTTACCCTCGGTTTTGCAGTCATAGTTATACTGATTTTCATTTTGTGATGTTTGTGCATTATTGTGAATTGTACCTCCCTATATTGTTGTGTAGTCAAGGGATTCTAAGGGGTTGTTTTCAATAGAAAGTCAAGTTTGAAACCCTAGAGGTCATTTTTTTCTATCTGTCTAAAACCCTAATCACAAAAGATGGTTGAATCCTCGAGCCAAGGTAAGATGAAATTCTCAAAGGAGATTTTTTCATAACTTCTAGGTTCAACTGAAACTCGAAAGAGGTGCAAACCTGGTGCTAGGCTAGATGAATTATTAATTTATTATACAAGTGTATCTAGGGATCCCATAATTGAGCTTTGGGGTTTCAATCTCTAGAGAAGGTGTTACAATAAGAAGGATCGGGTACTAGTATGCAACATCTGGAGTTTCAACTTGGGAAGGTTTGTGGTTCCAAATGTTTTTTTAAATATTGATCGGGTCGTTGCAATTGCTCACAACTATAAGCCAGATATAAGGAAGATTGTGGCTAAGGATGAAGGGAGACTAGTTGCTATAACCAAGGAGGCGATTGAAGAAGTTTTCATGTTGAATGTCAATACTGATTGGCCTATAAATGAGGAAGAATTGGAGAAGAAATACAACTCTCATGAAAGTCTATATAGAAGCAAAATTCTAGCCTTTAGGCTAACTCATTTAAAGAGAGATGAGAGGGACTTGACTTCAAGGGACCTAGCACACTAAAATATTGACTTGTTTGCCAGATACTTTAGGGACACATACTATTGTTTGTGTCAGGTCTATGGAGTTGATGCTCAGAGAATGATCCCTAATTGGATGCTCATCTTGTGCATGGGTATTTAGAGAAAGAATATAAATAGGCCCTTTGATTATAAAATTTTATTGGTCGAGAGACTTCACAAGTCCCTTTGTGATTTGAATAAGGGATCTTCTTTGAGTTTCATGTTTTAATCTATCCTTATGCATATTTTCTTGTATAAGGGCTTTAAGGTTTGACACCTTGATTTGAAAGTTGTACTAGTTTTTAAAGGTGAAACCCTCCCTGTCCAATAACAAACATATATTTGGGATATGCATTCAAAGGGATCCAATTACCTTATATTTGAGATCCATTTTTTTAGGAAACTAATGAGTATTTTCCAAGGGTAGGTATTGTGGGGTATGAGTAAAGAGGCAAAGGAATTCCTAAGGCCTAAAGACCTTTTGCCTAAGTTAGGCATTGACCAAAATTAGGGGTCATTGTTTTATTTTAAAGACCACACTATTATTAGGATTATTGGTAGCCATGTGGTCCCAAGGATTCTTCCCATAACAACACCTGATAAGGTTTCATTTTTAGGGATTATGCATCAATTGGCTAAGGCAAAGAGGTTCGTTATTGGAGGAGTTCACAAGAAGGGTTCACTCCTTCCATCTCAAGTTACGGTAGGAATGTACCACTTTACTAATAGAAGATCCTATAATATCTTGGATAGTATGTTGAATAGATGTAACCTCCCCTGGACCAAGTATAGATTCTATGATTCAAAATGGTTTGTGCAAGGTATTGGAAAGGAAAAGACCCATCAACATGAATGTGATGAAGAAGAAGACCTCATAATAAATGCCTCTGATTATAATAAAGTATTAAAGAGAAAGGGGAGATGGTATAAAATATAATATGAAGAGAACAAGAAGAGAAGAGTCGATAGCTCATATTTTCCATCATGGGATCCCCTTTTGATACCAAAAACAAAGATGAGGAATATTTTTAATTGTTATATTGATGTGGATTAGATGTCATTGCTTCATTTGAGGCCTAGAGTTGTGGAGCCCCAAGTGCAACAAGTTGAAGAGGAGGAACTTGATTCATCCCAATTTTTTAGTTCTTCTATTGGACCAGCTTCCCCTCCACCATCACCTCCACCTGGTTGTGATGAATCATCTTCTATCCCTTCCACTACTAAGACACCATAGCGTCCTTCTTAGGAACCCCTTCCACCACCTAGATTAATTGTTGAAGATTCTATGAAAAAGCCACTAATTGCCTCTTCTTCTTCAAGTGGGCAACCTCTCCTTGTCTCAGAGAGTCCCAAGGCAGTCACTCCCTTGCACAATTTATCTCTTGGTAGAGACATCCCCTTTAAGTCTTATGAAATATTTGATTATCAAGGTGAAGCACCTCTATCCCCACATAGATTTGACACCAAACTTGGTGTGAGGATTGATGACCCCTCTCAAGAATGGGTCCTTGATGTATAATTTAAGTTAAGGGGAGATCTTAGAATTGATATAAGACTCAATGCCTATGAAGAATTTATAGTGATGATTACTTCATTCATACAAATTAATTCTAATATTTTATGATTATGAATATGGTTGATGAGATGTAGAGAAGAAAATGTATTCAAATTGACCGCTTAGAAGAAGGGGAGAGACTTAGAGTAAAGGAAGAGCTCTTAAATAATGCAAGAGATAAATTGGCTATCATGAATCCTAAGATGGGGACAAAAGTGGTAAATAAAGTGGAATACTTCTAGAGGGGTGGGACATCTCCTTTGCCATTGCATTGGATAGTTTGAGAAGAAGGTATGTTATTGATATAGAGAGCATGAATCCAAAGTAGAGACAAAAGTTGCTTTTTGGTGTAATATTTGATGACAATTTGGACCAGATAGAAATATGGTGTTTGCACTCAATTAGATGGAGGCATGAAATGAATCAAGAAATTGATAGACTATGGTATTTTGATCATTAAATGAGTGGCATATGCTTCTACCATAGAGGCTACTAATATGACAATGACACATGGATAAGTTTGCCCATAATGTAGCACTAAGGGCTAATGAAGAGCTTCAAATCCTAAGAGACAAAGTGAAGCAGCTTGAAGTTTAATTGTATTTAGGACTTATACACAAACCTTCAGCTCTGCAATAATATCCTTCTAAGGAGGGTATGGGATTGAGAAATGATCTAGCTCAAGCTAGATTGGACATTTAAAGGACGAGGAATGAGATTGACCAATTGAGGTTTGATTCTACAAGAATAGAAAATAAGGTTGTCACTAAAATGATAGAGGCCTTATTAGTGTCTGAATTTGATACCATTCTTGACCATGCAGATGCAGCTTGGGTTGAGCACAAGGAGCTTTTAGGTTTTCATCAAGAGCATCTAAGGTGGTAGAGATTCCTTGCTTTCTCTCTATCATTATTGAGCAAGATGGTCATTGTATTGGAGATTTCCTTGGTTAGGCCTATTCCTCCTTACATAGATGAATTCATGATGGAATTAAGGTCAGGGTAGAGTATGATGTAACAAGCTTCCTGCATCACTCATAGGATGTATACCCAAAGAATCAAGTCAGAGTTATCTGGTTTCTAGTGCTTGGTAATTTATCACATGCCAATTTTATTTGATAGAGATACGAGGGATCCTAATGAAATAAAGGTATTGAGAGAAAAATTAGAATGGAAGTCAAAGATCAAGTCCATTTTGAATCCAATGGTGGTCGACATCTTTGTTGATGACACATAGATAATGAGAAAGTTGGGGACCTATTTTGATGCATTATCAAAATTTTAAAGTGGGATGACAAGAATTGAGGTAGAAAGGACTTCAATTGATGATGAGGACTACCAAATACAAATCAAAATGGTTCAGCAATACAAGAAAAGTGGATTGGAAGCTTCTTAATTCCTCTCTCTATCTTTACATTTTTGAATTTTGCAACTAATCATTATTTCCTTCCCTTTTTTTTTCTTTTTCTTATTTCCTCAGTATGAATAGATGCAAAAATATATTTGTTTCTATTAGGTAGCTAATTTGTGACATTGCCAGAGATAATTTTGACTTAATGTATCTTCATTTAATATATATATAGTTTTAAATATATGGTAAGTTTCTCTCCATCCATGTGTATTCAATAGGTCTGTAGGGTTATCTGATTCTCCAACTTGATAAGAGAGATTTTGTGAAGAAAAGGAGGGTTCCAAATCATTTGCAATAGCTACCACCTATGGAGACAAGAAGGAGAATGTTTGTCTCTGTTTGAAAATCCAAAAAGTTGTTTGTCTTTTTTTGTCAGGCGGTCACCTACTACCTTCTTGAGATTGTAAAAGACCTGAAGCTTGTTGCATCCTTATTTTATAAAAGGATATTCAAGGCCAGTGTCAACTCTCTAGAGATAGGTTTTAAATATTTTTAAAAGAGGCAATTTTCACCAAGGGTGAACTTGCATAGAAAAAATCCAAAGGTTTTGTAATACAATAATGATTCATTTGCATGTTCTATTTGTAGTCTCTTTTCAATGGGTATATGAAGTAATTTGTAATTCCATAAAAATCTTGAAATCAAGTTCAATTGTTTCCAAGTTGTTCCCACTGTATATGCTCCAAAATCTTGTTTAATCAATGATCAAGGATTTTTTATTTTACCTTTGCACTGTGTTGTTGATTGTGTATGAATTTTTGGCTTCTTCTAAATTAGGAGATTAAAATGCTTGAATCATTCATAGGGGTTTTGTAGAGATCATATATGATTGTGGTGCAACTTGTTAATTTATTCTCATGTTATGGCTAATATAAGGTGTTAGTTATGCAAGGCTAAAGATGTTGTAGTACTTCCATATTTTATATTATAATAATGGTTCATCTAGCCCAATGAATAGACAATGGTCATATTTTTTTATCATTAATCTTGGCTTCCAAAAAATTAAAAGAAATTGTCTTTTGTAGTCAAATTTGTTTTATTTTTTTAAAAAAATTCAGTAGTAGGATATACTTCTTCTCATAATAATTTAGAGTATACAAATATTGGATTAAAGCCAAGTCTAGTTATGATTAGTATATCTCTGATTATATAAAAGACTAAGAGTGTATCTATTATAGTACTCAAGACAAAATAATTAGGATTATGAAGTATTATTGAAAGGTTCACTCTCCTAGGTTTAACAAAGCACAAAGTGTAGATGATGTAACTTTCTCCTTATTCCTAGTTATTATCATGTCAACTGGCCACTGATCCAAACCCTTGAATGTTGAAATTGGTTACTCATAGAGATGATTCGGAGACATTAGTTGGAAACACCAAAAAAAATCAAACATTTAGTGCATGATTAGGTATAAAAGGAAGCCTACCACCCCCCCTCATTTGATAACCTAGAACTTCAATCAAGATCTCAAATACACTATAGAAAGAACAATTCAAGTTTATGTCAGCAATAATTCAAACATTCATCAAGAATTGAAGGAGAAAGCGAAACCAAGATCAAAAATTCAAATTCAAGCATCCATGATCAACCTTCTATGAAGATATTCTAAATTACATTATAAGACTTTGCATGAGGATTAAAGAAAACGTCATCAAGGTATCAAGTCCAAGCATTTTTCAAATCAGATCTAGCCTTTCCCTCAAAAGGAAAGCTTTCTATTTCAGTTCTATTTTGAAATTCCATTTCAATTATCGATTCAAGGTTAATTCCTAAACTATAGTTTGATCTAAGATAAACCCCCATCAACCAAACATATTTCCTTCTTTTTGTGTGCAAGGAATTTTCTCATGAGCTGTGAGAGAGGAATCAAATAGTGTAGATGACAACAATCAAACTCATATTTTGAAGGCGTGAACAGTAGAGGACTAGGACGAATAGATCCTCTTAGTCTCAAGAATTTTTTATGACCTTTCAACAGTGGATTGTGTGCATCATTCTAATTCAAAAAAGATCTAGTATGTCTGCCCCCGATATTTTGATGACTTTGGTCCCAACAATTTAGCCTAAATCTTCCACATCACAAGTTCTAATCTATTTTTGCTTCTTAGATATAGTTTACAAGCCTTTGTGACATTTGGAACAATCTAGTTGTTGTTTTATGTCAATTTCTCATTATTTGACCTAGATCTAGCATTACAAATCAATCCTAACTATAATTCAATTTCAACTTAAATAAGGGAAGAGTTAACCTAATATGCATTCAGTCCCTTTAAGATTGGATCAATCAAGTTCAATTCCATTCCCTTATTGTAAAGTGATCCCATGGAAATCAATGGCCTTTATTACCAATTAAGGTCTTGAAACCCTAATCTTCAACACATTATAAATGTAATTCTAAACTTACATCCTATAACATTAGTAAGAGTGGAAAAGAGAAGAAAAAGTATTGAAAATAATTTGATCAACCAATGTTGGAGTTTTAGTGGTCAACTCCCAAAATCTAGCATGAAATGGAACATTGAAATTAAATATTTGGTTGAAAAATATTGGCATGATAATGCTAGAGATTTTTTGAAATTAAGAGTGGGTCCCATTGAAGTTTTAAAGGTCTAATACCATGTTGAATTTTTCAACACGAGCCTACAAGATCAAAAACCAAACAAAACACCTTCCACAAACAAGAGTTGCACAAAAGTAATATATTTCTCAAAAACAAAGAATACAGGATGCATTACAATTGTACAATGAGGTGCTTATAAAGAGAGAATAGAGCTAAATTTAGGAGAACTAAAGTGCAAGAATGAGGAGCTAAATAAAGCTCAAATCTAGCTAAATTAGATTCACAAAATCTAAATTACAAGCAAGCACTCCTAAGTGAACTTAAGAAAAAAAACATAACTAGTTGAAAAACAACAACTAATAGCTAAATATGCTCTAACATCCCCTGCCCTTAAGTTAAACTTAGGGTGAGCAAAAAAAAATCTAAATGCATGAATGTAGAAATGGGTCTCAACAAGAAAAGGCATTATTAGGTATCCATGTACAAACTAATGAAGTCTCTCTAAGTGAAGAAAAGGAGAAAAACCACATGGGAACAAACCCCTCTCCAAAAGTGAGAGATGCAATGCATGAATTGCAAAATGAATGAAGTACTAAGAAGCCTTCAAAATATTATCACAAAAGAAGAAGAACACGAAGAACATCCTCGAAGCACAAAGAAACTAAAAACAATAGTCAAATGATAACTATTATAGTGCTGAGTGAAGAACATCCTCTGAAGCCAAGATGATGATCAAGATCAATAAGACAATAATCTACATGATTGCACCCAATGACACTACTTGAATAATCAGATGGTAGTTGAAGTACTAAACTTCTCAACCACACAAGAGTAAACTACTAGTTGAAAATAAAAGTACCAATAGTTTGAAGAACTCTAATCAACAAGAGATGGAAGGTTGCCTCCATAAAACTAAAATGTAAGAGTATATAACTCCAAAGCACAAAATAGAATGCAAGAGTGTCTTACTCCAAAGCAAAACCAAGGAAGCATTAGCACCAAGATGTCCACTGAAAATGTGTGTCACTATGAAGTGCATGAAGGAGAATCTAAATGTGCTCAAGAAGGTACCTGCAACTAAAAGAAGGTGTACAACTAATGCACACATGCATGGGAAAAGAATCATTGGGATTCAATGTTGTCGTGGAGGGATGCTTACTGGACAAAGGTGATAGGGAGATTGAGTGAGAAGTTACTCAATGAGCCTAAATTGGTCTAATTGTCAAATGGACCCAAGGTTATGATTTTTTTATTGTATTCAATTTTTGTTTGGCAACATAAAACTCCAACACCCACACTTCTCCTCAAGCAATCACCCTATTGTGTGTTATGCAACATTGTTCTAGTTTGCTTCCTTAAGTTGCTCAAGGTTACTCAAACCCTCCAACATAGGTCCACTCCCCAAAATGGTGTCTTGACTATCATGATTGGTTTAATTAGGTCCTTTATGTGTATTTCAACTGCTTTAGACAAATTAGGAAGATTCATGCATCATTTAGACCATCGGGTTTAACACTTGTGAAAACAGGGCTAAAAGGGGCTACTAGCCCATGGAGGGCTAATTGGGTGAATTTTGCTAGCATAGGGAACAATGACCGTAACCTTCACAAAACCTGACATGGATGGTGTCAATAAGGTATAAAATCAAGGATTTTCATGGTTTTATCCCCTGGGAAGTTTGTAGAATGACTGTCCACGTTTTTAG
This sequence comes from Cryptomeria japonica, assembly GCF_030272615.1. Classification (NCBI taxonomy): domain Eukaryota; kingdom Viridiplantae; phylum Streptophyta; class Pinopsida; order Cupressales; family Cupressaceae; genus Cryptomeria; species Cryptomeria japonica. The sequence goes on along the minus strand of NC_081405.1, from coordinate 343,817,336 downwards.
CCTATTTAGTAGGGTTTGAGAGGGTTTCAACCAAGTTACAAAGGAAGTCACTCTTGTACCACACACCAAGCTTCAAAAATATTTTATAATCTCTTCCCCATCACTTTGAACTACTTTCTAACTCTACCCTACACTGCCATTACACCAAACACTTGCCATACAACATTAGAATGACTGTTTTATGCATTATGACTGCACTTTCACTAATTTACTGCACTTTTAGAGGTTAGAGGAGCATGAAAACCTTCACCGAGGTCTGTGGTTACTTAAAAACACCCTTCCAACACTTTCCACAAGATTCCAAAGCATGGATATATACACAAAGAAAGTCTAGACCCAAAAATTCATTAATTCCCCAAAAGTGGGTACTTGCTACTAGCTTGAGTTAACACACACTCAGACATTAATAACTTCAAAACCAGATAAGAATAGTTCAATCTCTCCAGTGGAATTTTAGAAAAATTGATTAAAAGAAACATATACAAAATTCCTAAAGATCCAATGGTGCAATAAACAGTTATCATCTCTACACCGAGACCAATATTGACTGTCATAAATCTGGTAAATGTATGCTTGCTGCCAGCTAGAATTAACACACACTTTCAAGATGAAAAGTAAATTGTTGGAGCTCCAAATACATCCAAAGCCCCTTGAATGATAGTGCAGACCTCTGCCTCAAGTTTTCTTACTCAAATTGGTCTTGAGCACAAACAAGTTTGGTCTTACTCACATTGCTAGACAAATCCATTTCCAATTGGCCTAGCATATGCTCAAAAACTCTTCTTTCTCACAACCCTGGCCAAAATGTGAAATATTTACACTATAAATGTACCATAAAACTTGTCTAAGTCCATCCATGGGAGCCCAAACCTGGATTTAGACAAGTTGATACATTTTTGAGGCCCAAAACCCTTGGCAGGGCAGTCAAAAGCCAAAAATGAAACTAATTTATGCAATCAACCTCCAAATGATTAACAAATGAAACTAATATATCAACTGAATTGAATGTACATTAAGAACAATCTCCACCAAGTATAGTACAGAAAGGAACTATCCAATACAGACTGTCACAAGGAAATGTGTTAAAAAACCATTAAAAAGCCAGAATTCTTGATATTTTTAATTGAGAATGTCTTCAAATACAAATGCCAACCCTATACAAAGAAGAGGGAGGCATATTTATAGCACCATGGAGAAATTATGAGGTCTTGTATGGATACACAGCTGTAGGAGGTATGTTTTTACAATCTTGTCTTAAAAATGACAACTTTTCCAAACAAGAAAGCAACTTTTGTTGCTCCAAATGACATTTTTGAGCAACCTAACTTATCTATCCCTCCTAGACACTTAGGAATGATTAAAATCACTCACAAAACATGTTCCAAAACTTTCCCAACCATTTCTAGACCTATAAGGCAATTTCTCACTTTTTTTTGCCCTTTTTGGCCCAGAAGCACAAAATGAGATCAAACACCTATGAAATGACTAAACACAACCTATTAAAACATGTCAAAACTAACAACACTTAAGCATGAAAAATACCAAAAATAGAGAGTATAAGCATGACTAGGTGCTCCTGCACCAAAAGGTATGATGAGAAAACAAAAGGCACTACATAACCCGCCATGCCACTTTATAATATAGTGTATGTACAAAATAAGGCACAAAAAAATGTGCAAAATCCGTAAAAACCATACACAAGAGTGGTACTTTATCTTAGTACATCTACAAGGAAAAAAGTGCATGAAAAGGATGTTTAGAATGCCCAAATAGGGAAAAGTGTTGTAAATACATGTAGGATAGTCCAAGAGAAGCCATGCATTGCAAACAAAAAGATTCCAAAAGCCAGAATGATCAAGTAATCATCCATATGTGAAAATACAAAAGACTAAATAAAAAATACTCGGAGCAAAACCCCAAAAATCTAATAATAGATCTAAATAGGCGACTTTGAGAGCTTTCTAATGATATGTGAAAGTAAAAAAATGGAGCATGTTTTCCCATGTTATGGACCTAGAAGTGCAAAAGAGAAGGTTGAATTCAATAGACTATAACAAACACTATGAGAAAAATCTAACAAAATGACTTGTAGAATCAGATTGGCATCAAATTCATCTTTCTGATGTTATCTTATTTTCTTGATTTCGACTCCATATGATGAAGTTATGGGAAAAAAAAACAACTATATGTCAATTAAGGTTTGAAGGGTTCCAAAAATGGATTTTTTTTTAAAACAGTAACTTTTTAAAATTAGAAAGTTTCCAAAAATAGAAATTTTCCAAAAATATAAATTTTTCAAAAGTAGAATTTTTTTGAAAATGAAAACTTGCCGAAAAAGGAAACTTTCTAAAAATGGAAAAATTCTAAAAAAATTTGCAAAGAATTTTCTGATCTTCGATTTCGACAATTTGATAGGCAATTTTAGGATTCTCAGGCCTCTTAAGTGTGATGGTGACCTTTATTTTTCTCCAAAGTGTCCAATTTTTTTAGTTATCTCCATAACTCACCTCATAAAATGTGCCCTCAACCAATTTGGCCCCAAATTTTAATTGCATAGATTTTGATGAAATGACAGTCGATCTTAGGGTTTTTTGACATTGCAGACATGATGGTGATAGCCATTTAGCTCCAAAGCTAATAAAAAAAAATCCACTTCCAGATCCACAAAGAAACAAATTTGGGACCTTGCAAAACTTCTGAATAAAGAAAACCCTGAAAGCTTGAGAAGGGGCTTGTTGAATCCATGCTCAGATACCATATTGAAGTAAAGATTGAGCTCTGATACCATGTTGAAATTTTGTGACACAAGCCGACAAGATCAAACAACAAACAAAACACCTTCCACAAATAAGAGTTGCACAAAAGAATGCTATGTTACTCAAAAGAAATAATACAGAATGAGTTACAATTGTACAATGAGGCACTTATAAAGAAATCACATGGATAAATTTAGGAGAACTAAAGTTCAATATTGAGGAGCTAAATAGAGCTCAACTTTAGTTAAACTAGATCCATAAAAGCCAAATTAGAAGCAAGCACTCCTAAGTGAACTTAAGCAAAAAAAACCATAACTAGTTGAAAAAATAAACTAATACCTAAATATGCTCTGACATGTCCAAAATATAGGAGTTGATAGGTGACTCCCCAACAACTCCAAGATACTTGCAAGAATACATGTGGATGAGATTTTGTGTCAGGTCTCTTACTATGAGAGCTAGGGAATGCTATCTAAGTTTTTCTAAGAAATCCTTTGCTTGTTGGGATGAACTAGTGGATGCTTATCAGGAAGAATTTGCAAAGGAACTTGTTGATCTTGTCACAAAACTAATAGAGATTAAGAGGCAAGATGGAGAGGCTATAATTGATTTTTTCCATAGGTTTGTAGTTGCTCTGACATAAATCCGCCCCAAAAATAGACTTGATACTTGTAGTGTCATGAAATTTCAACCCTTGCAATTGTCAATGACATTAGGGTCCTCGGACATGCGATTCAAATCCCTAAGCCTGATTAGAGATCAAAGAGTTGCTCGATGCCTAAGAACTGCACCTTTCTTGCCCTCCACACTACCTAGACCGCATCATGTCCTGCAAAAAAGGGCAGGATAGGGGTGTGGCATGTTGGAAAAATAAAGGAAGAGACATTGAAGGACAAAGTAGAAATTGAAAAACAAAGATTCTTGATGAGCAGATAAAGAAGTGTACTAGAGATTTTGACACACTTCTACCAGAACTGTGTAATTTATTAAAAGAGTACTAAACTCTGTACAAAGACATCTGTAAGACAAACCTTTTAACTGTAGATATAGATAAGAAGATGAGCAAGGTACAGGATGAAATCAATAAAGTTGCAGATAATTTTGTTAACTCACCTGATACATTATCAGTTTTTGAATAGAAGATAACAAATTTTGAGGAAGAATTACTTAAATTGGAAAGAGAAAAAGAGAGAATGGTGAATAAGGGAAAGCATCTGAGATTAAAACTGAGTCCAAGATTGGACTATTTAGCATCATTACGGAAGGAAGTATCTGAGGCACTAATACAGGGATAGAAAACACCGTCAGAGCATTTGCAGCATCTCACCGGTACAGCTAAAAGAACAGAGACAGCAATAAGAGATAGTAAAAATTTTATGGAGAGTATAAACTTGATTTTGGCGGATCTATTTCAAATTGTAACTACCCAGTTACAAGGTTGAAACTACTAACTCTACTGACATCTTGACAACCTTTGTCATTGATGCCAAAGGGGGAGTAGTGGGATGAGAAAATTCAACATCACAGGAATCATATGCTCAGGGGGAGCACACACATTTTTAGTAACATTTTTGGACTTCACATTTTTGGATACACTTTTGAAATTTCTCATGAGTGTTGCCATCAATGCCAAAGGGGGAGATTGTTGGCATATGCACACTCCAATGAGACATTGTATGTGATTGAAGGTTTTGTCATTGATGGCAACCTTACAATCCTATGGCACTGGCAAGGAATTACACTGACAAGTTAGTGCACCGGTATCAACAATCAGACTCTACACCGGCACTCAGGACATCGACACCGGCATAGAGAAAGGAAGTATACCGGCACAGAGGCCAACAGGATTTTGTTATATTATATTTTGTTTATTATTGTAAAAACTTTGTAAGTTGACTTGGCATGTTGTAAAATGACTCTTATATATAAAAGAGATCATTGTAGACATTTTGTAAGGAAGAAAGTGAAGAAAGTGATGTATGCAAAATATTAAGGAAGGCCTATTATGTGAAATATAGGGTAAAGGGTTTATGTAAGAAGTAGAGAAGCAACCAGTACTGAATTAGGCATTATAGATTCTATTGTAAAGCAGTACAAGATACTGGATTTGTATAATCCACATTGTAAGTCAGTGAGACTTCCCATTTGAGCAGTGAGCTCTAGGCAGTTGGCCTTCCTGCATGTGCAGGCCCCTATTGTAAGTAATATTCTCTTATTGGTCAGTAAGTGGATATTGTGGATCACAAATCCCACCGAGGTTTTTCCCACACCTGGTTTCCTCGTTAAATCTTTGTGTCATGGTGTGATTTTCATGTGGATGTTTTTGATTCTGTTTATTGCATTATTTCTTACATACTGGTACACTGTTATAATATATTCTGCATGTTTTAAGATTAAAAATTATGTACACCAGTTAGATACTGATTCACCCCCCCTCTCAGTATCTGTGGGAATCCTAACATGGTGCCCCTATCCCATGCCCCATTTTGAGGCAGGACCCTTTTCAAATGTGCTTTGGAGGTTGCACATTGAGTGGGAAGACTCCCCCAGTGTCGACCTACAACAAAAAATCAATCAATTAGCCCTAATTGACAAGTATTTAAGTGGCATTTCTCCTCCCATTTGACTTAAGTTCAAGAAGCATAATACACATACATGAGATCACACATTCAAGAATTCAAGAGCATTCAAGCATTCCTTTCCAGCATTGAGCATTCTCAAGTCTCCCTTTAAGGCTAGGTCTTGCATTCAAGTCAAGGATTCAACCATTGGAGAGGAGATTCATTCCAACATTCAACTTTATACAAGCAATTCTACCAACATTTCTATCACAACCTCCCTTGAGGTAACTTACATTATAGTCTTTCATTTGCATTTACTTGCAAGTACTTTCTTTCATCATTTGGTTAATTCCAAAACTGGGGTTTGACCAGAAGGCAAACCCCCAATCCCAACACCTTTCCCTCTCTTTTATGTGTGTAGGTTGTAGGTGTGTAGCCATACTTTCGGATTCAGGATCCATTTGCAGAGGTAGAAAAAACCCTTTTCATTTCATGGATTTTTCGGAGGATCATGTACATTCCCGTCACAGTCCAGGCAACTTTTTCCCAAATTCGCAAGGCAACTTCATTTTGACAGATTATTGCTAGATCCAGGTGCACAACTTCATCCTATGATTCTATCTTGAGTTATAATAAGATTTTTGTCACTTTTACACTTGATCATAAGTGCACAATTCAATCAATTCAAATCTCAATCTCAAAAGAGGGGATTCACTTACCATCACTCAAAATTCAATCTCTTTCTCGAGAGGTTGAATCTAGTGTATTTTCCTCCCTCTTCCAATGTAATGTGGAAAATGTGTTTGAAGAGAAATCTGAAGTGAAAATTGTATCTCTCCTCGGAAGGAAGAAAAGGTTTCCTCTGGATATCTCCATCATTCACCTTTTTTCAACATCACATTTTGGTGAACCCGACGTCTTACATGCTTTATTCTAGAAATCATTGCATATTTTTCATTTGCAAGTTTAATTTTTCTGCAAACTTAGTGGTTAATTCATTCAAAACACTAGTTTTTAAAATTGAAATTGAACTTGTGTTTTGCAAAAAGTTATTGTTATTGTCTTACATCTGAAAATTGCTTTGTTGGTCAAATTCAATTTCTTCATTGCCTTGTTCAATTTACAAATCAAATTCACAAAATTAAGAGGTTAATTGTCAAAACCCCAATTTAAAAAAAAACATCTTGAAATTGTACAAAAGTTGAAAGATTTGTGATTGTTTTCAGACTAATCTTTTGTCCTACCATTCAAATTCTCAATTTCCCTCCTTTTTCAAAATTGACAATAGCGCTACCTCACCACAATAGTGCTACCTCACCACAACAACGCTCAATCAATCACCCCATAGCGCTAAACAAACGGAAGTGCTAAAACGGCTATGCGATAGCGCTAACCTTTGCAAAAACACTAAAACCACTGCGTAATAGCGCCATAGCGGTACAATAGCGCTAATTAAGTTAACAATAATGTCAAAACACAGTTTTAGCACTATTGTGTCGACTCAACTTGGACTTAGCAAAAAACATATAAAAAATGCACCAAATTCAAATTCACATACCGTTGGTCCATAGTCGTCTGGCCGCTGGAATCGACGGACTCGCTCTAATCGGTGCTCTGCTATGGGAATCGACATCCTGAATGCTACTTGCTCCTCCAAAAAGTCACTCTCAAAGCTCAAATTTCACTACGGCCGCGAATGCAAATGAGCCTATTTTCAACCCTTTCTCCCCATATAAACCCTTCGTCGTAACCCTAATTTTCCCCTACTCACCGTCGTGGTCCCCGTGAACTTCCTGAGCCTCCCATTTTTCCATTTTAACTCCAATTTGTTCTATTTTTCACCAGTATTGCTAACTTCTTCTCTTCTACCACTCTGCCAATTTTCACTCTTTTTTGAGAGATCGCCTGATTTTTCAAAAAAATTCGGCCCATCTCTCGAGGGGGCATACCACCCATTAAATTAACATTTTATGGGGCATTTCTTCACACCTATTTTTCTTTCTTTGAAATGATGCGATAAACCGCACCATTTCAAAGAGGGGCAAATGTAGTCACATAAATCTGTCCATTTTAATTAAATGAATATTTCGTATTTATTTGATTAAAAATCCACTAGCCATCAGTTAATTAAATTAATATTTAATTAATTCATCTTCAAACATTCTCCTATTAATTAAATAAATTATTCAATTTATTTTAATTAATTCATTAAACCAAATTCACAATTAATTAAATGAATAAATCCTATTTATTTCATTTAATCCCCTTTCTTCTTTTAAATAAAACATTTATTTAAATCATTACCCCCCCCACTTGCATTTTCCTACAAATGCAAGTTGCAACCACAAGTTGAAATAAATTAATTTTATTTTAATTAAAATCTTATTTTCCCTCACCCACCAAACCCACTTGCAATCCTAACCCCCTTCTAGATTCTTCTAAACCCTTCCTAATTAACTAATCCATCCCCTAATTATTGTCACATTCCTAAGCAACTTGGAGTCACTTCTCAAAGACTTCAAAGTCTTTGAAAAGCATTTAATGCTTTGTGTGTTCAACAATTTAACCTCTAAAAGTCTTCTAAACCACTTATGGCTCTTACATGACCATTTATGGTTAACCCCTAACTCAACCCTCATGGGACTCATGTGTCTCCTCAAGCATTTATTTCTTTGACCATGGTTATCCCTTTTACCTTTGCACAAGAGTTTATCCATTGGATAAAAACTTTATTCTTTGATTAAAAAATTTATTCACTCAACCCAACCTTGACCTTAACTCCCAAGTTAATCTTCAGGTCATGTCAAGCATTTAATGCTTATTCCCTCTCCTCTCAACCTATCTCGCATTGACACTTGTCATCCTAGGATTGGGTTGAAAGCCCTCGCATGGATTGAATATCATTCAATCTTGACCCTTGTTGAGATTACTCAATCTCAACCATCCATTGCTCCATTTTTCCTATAAAAGGAGCCCATTTCTTCATAATCTAGATCCTGAAAACTTGTATGCATTTAATCTATAGGCATTTCTAGATAGCATTTAGCATCATATTCACTCTTTTGGTTTAAAATCAATTAGTTAACTAGATAAATATCTTATTTCAGCTTTTATTCACACTTTCATAACATAAGTTATAAGCATTTTCAATCTTGAATCTCCATAAGCATCCATAGTGCAAAAAGTTGCTGAGAGCTACATTAATTTGGAACTTGGAGAGGAGAGGAACAAAGGAGAAGGAGCTAAGAGCATGTTAAAAGACATTTGGAGATGCCTTGTTGTATTTACTTCCATAGTTAAATATTTTATCATACTTTTAGTGTCTCTTTTGATATGTCTGCTTAGATTAGTTTTTGGTTGATTAACACTAACGTTTTCTTGTGTTTTTGTGTGTTATACAACCACGGGCTTTAATCTAACGCTTGTCCATTTCGCAGAGCATCATTTGGTGAACCCAACGTGAATCGAACAAACAACAATAATTTTTTTTTACAAAAACTAACTTTTTTTACTGTTTAGCTTGACACACAGGTCACGCTTTGGCACTTTTGATCACGTTTTAGTGCTATTTTAATTTGATATTTTAGCGCTATTGTCTTTAGAATAGCGCTATTGTCTCAAATTTAGCACTATTGTCTTTAGAATAGCGCTATTGTCTCAAATTTAGCGCTACTATCAGTATATTAGCACTTTCGAGTCTTAACTAGCGCTTTTGTCAATGTTGTTGCGCACTTGTTATTGTTGTTTAAAATTTTAGTTTAGCGCGTTTGTGTTAAGTAGCGCTTCTATTGTCACACAGAGTAGCGCTATTGTAACACAACGTTGTAAAAAAAGGCCATGTAACCGATAAAATAAATTTTCTTAGGCTTGTGGAAGCCCCCCCATTTGGTCGGATTTTACTAACCTTTCACTTCATGAGTAGGTTTTAAAACTAACCCTGTTTTGTTATTTAAAAATAAAAAACACTTCTTTTGGTGCTCTAAAAAATCACAAAACAAATTTATTTTCATTGCAAGTTAGGGATACACTCTATTTTGGTGCTTAAAACAAGACAAGACAAATTTTATTTCTTGCATGAAAATAAAATTTACAATCAACACATCATTTTTGTGCAAGTTAAAAAGAATCCCAAATTTGTCAAAAGTGTTCTCAAAACATTTACTTCATGCATACGTGTTTCAATTTCAGTTGACCAAGATTTTTCAATTCTAGTTTACTCAACATTTTACCTTTGAAGTTAAAAAGAACATCATGGTTGTTGGAGCAACATCTCCAAATAGATAGAAAATCATTGCAATGACAAGTTAAAAAGAATAAGTGTATTTTGTGTTTGGCACACTTGTGAAAAGAGTTTGTCGAGTGGTCCTACTTCTAACACACACTATCCTCTCCCTTGGCTTTCATGGTCCTTGGTGCAAGAGAAAAGTGTTAGTAACACTCAAGTTTTATCTTTTTAAGAGAGGCCTTCCAAAAGACACATCACTCTTGGGAACAACCTTGCGCAGTAAATCCTTCGAGCCGCTATAGAAATCAGATGAGAGCGAAAGTTGTAGCCTTGGGTATAGCTATTCCTACAATGTAACTTGTTGAAAGGACAAATGGGCCCCACCACAAGTTACAAGACTCTTAAGTGAGTCACTGCAGAATGAACTTATGTCCAAAAACATCAAAAATTACTAAACACCTTTAAGTAGTAGCCCACCCGTTCTATTGATTGAAAATATTTGTGATAAATTCAGTGCAAGAGCATAGATGGTTTTGCTCCCAAGATACTCACCATACATATTTCCTTGAGTAGAAACATAGCTTTTTGAAAAGTCACTTGTGGTTTCATGAAAGTGGTGACTCCCCCATCACAAGGATCATCTATTTGTTATGCTCATGCAAGACTTAGTATATCACATCCTTTCCTGCCACGACAGGATTCATAAGGTATGTAGTACCAAAGTCGAAGAAATATCAAGATGTGGGCTGAAATTATCACAACTGGCCATTTGACCTTAGGGATAAAAAGTGTTTGAAGTATTTTCATTTTTGAGTCAAGACCAGTGCAAATTGAGCCGACTTCAGGCTTTGGAAAAACACCTAAAAATACATTTGAAGGAAAGGGTTATAAAAATTTCAAAAGATTGGGTTGATCTAGACCCATACTTACTTGTGCCTTTTGAGGCAACATTCTTGTGTTTGTGTGCTTGCTTTGTTTTCTTGTCAAAAGAACATCATAAAGAAACCAAAATCTAACACAAGTATTCATCCAACACACACATTTTCAAGACACAAAAAGATCAAAAACAAAGAGCAACAATAAAAGTATCAAACTATATGACCATTCTTCACATCTTGAGAAAGAAGAATCTTCATCAACACATCAACTTGAGAAAAAGACCATTAAGCTCAAAGGCTTTTATCAAAAGGAGGAAATTCTTCTATCTTAATAGACAAATTTGTGTCTCTCATAGAACCTTCTTACGTCACATGCATCTTTACCTTCAAGGGAAATCAAATGAGTTTGATCAAGAGTCATTAAACCGCAGAGCTTTTACACAATATCGAGCTTTGAGTTATCACAAGAACAAAGGAGGCAAGATCAATCTTGACTTCTTTTCAGACATTTGCATCACATATAACGTAGCTCAAGAAGAACCACCAACTCCTGAAAGAGAAGAGGAAGAATTTGTCCCATATGTGACACAAAGCTTTTATTGAAGTTAACATTTCATCCATTATCATATCCATATCTCATCAACTCCATTCCAACTCTCAAAACATCCAAAGGTTTTTGTCCTAAGTTCTTTTTTTCGATATTGCTCAAACACAAACAAATCACTTTTAGATTGTCTCTACATCTAGGATAAAATCATCCTAAGAGGCATTTCTACATAGGTTAAAACTAGTATATGAGTGCATCCTCTCATTACTAGGTAGTTGAGTTTGTAAAAGATCTCAGATCTCTCTAAACCTTATCACATCAAACTTTGTCAATCAAACACAACAAGCAATTCAGGAAAGAACTTTGCTAACATTTTTCTTTAGTGCTAGGGATCCGTATGCAAAACACTTCACCAAACATCAATCTTTCATTCCATCAACAAATCATCATCATTTTCATCAAAACTTCAACAAAAACTTATGAACAAAATGGCTCATACCAAATCAAGATCTAGACAACAAGAAATTGAAGAGGAAGAGGAAGAAAATATCAATGAGTTCCAAGAAGCCCTTGGAGGAAATGTAAATGATGAAAATCCAAGCACACCTACTCCAGTGGCAATAGAAAGGGCACAACAAAACCCTCTCTTTAATAGACTTTTTGGTGAGATACTCAAGAGTAATGTTGATGCTCACTTTTTAAGACTTGCTCAAGAAGGAGCTAAGCTACCCTCAAAATTTGATGTTGCACAACTAAGACAAGCATTAGAACGCCAAAGTCGTAATGAGGATGAAAGAGGTTGAGAACACATTAGATACAACCTTCATCAAGGTAATCCCCCACCTCCTCCTCCTCCTCCAAGTGAAATAGAAATGTTGCGGCAACAAGTTGAAAATATCGCCCAACAACTTCATAGTGGTGTGAAAACTAATCAGTTTTCAGTTAATGACATTTGTCCCTATCCTTTTGATAGGAATCTTCATATGCCACCTTTTCTGTGAGGGTTTGAAACACCCAAGTTTGAAAAGTATATAGGAAAAGGAGATCGTCATGATCATGTTAGATAATTCCATTCAGCTTGCCTCGAAGTGGCATACGAGGACACATACCTAATGTGACTTTTTTCGCAAAGCTTGGGAGGAACAACCACATCATGGTTTTCTCAGTTACCAGGTGGCATTAGGACCTTCAAAGAGCTAGTCCAGAAGTTCCTGGCACATTACTCACACAACATTGAACGTGATATCACAATGGCTGATCTATGTAACACTAAACAAAAACCAGGTGAGATATTTTTAGTTTTTCTACAACGATGGTGTCAAATGTCTAGGAGACGTTCTCTTCAGTTACCTGACCAAGAACTAGTGGAAATATTTATTTCCAACTTAAATGACGAAATGGAATTTCACCTAGATGTAAAAGACACAGACTCTTTCAATGACATGATCACCAAAGGCTTAAAATGTGAGCGGTCTCTCATAAAAAAAGGACTTATCAAGATATATAATGAGCCAAAGGATGACCCTTGCCCACACTTCAATAGTGACAAGCCTGACTTTTGGAACAAAAACAAAAATATCGTTAATAACAGGGTTGTGGATGCTAGAACTATCAAAAGTGCACAACTTGTGGTTCAATTTGCAGGACAGAACCCCCCACCTAAAAATAACACGGTTGCTCCTCTGAATCAAGGCCACAACACATCTCAAGAGGAACCCAGACAATGTCAACAAAATTTTAAACCAAAACGAACATACACTCCCTTAGGGGAACCCATCAAAATAGTATTACATTAGTTGATTTCTCAAAATCTGGTTACCTTACCCAAAACATCAAATTATGAACCTTAAGTCAAACCTTCATGGTGGAGGGATACTAAACATTGCGATTTCCATCAATGGAAAGGACATAAGACAAGCAATTGTCACAAATTGAAAGATTTTATTTAGGATCTTATTGACCGAGGTGAAATCAAAATCGAAGGACATGACCCAAAGACAACAAACAATGATCATCTCATGTTTAAAAATCCACTTCCACCACATGATCAAAGGGGTCCTTCCACTTTAGGGAGAAACATAGATGCCACTGATTATACACAAGCCACGTATAATTACACTGTGAATCACCTATACGATGTCGATGAATAAATTGCAACTATTACCATTAAAAATCCTAGCTCCACTTGCAATGTTGTTACACGTCGTAGCAAGATTACCATAAAAGCAGCTCCACAAGGCGCCCCATCTATCCCAAAGTAGTATAACCTTGTGGAACAGTTAGACAAAACGCCCGCACTAATATCTATCTTAGAGCCATTGCGCCTATCTCCATCCCATAAAACAATCTTGGATCAAGCTCTCCAAGAGGCATCAGTCCCCGCAAACCTAAATAGAGATCAGTTCCAAGCCATGGTTGGAAATCTAAGGTCATCACCTTGTCTCACTTTCTCTTAAAGTGACAACTTATCCTTCCAACAACCTCATAATGCCTCACTCCACATTGAAGGGTTTATCAACCAACATAGGATCAATCGAGTCTTGATTGATAATGGAGCAGGCCTGAATATCTGTACACTACAATTAGTCACAGCATTGGGATATGCAATTGAATCAGTGGATCCCCACAAGAAGATCACAATCAAAGCATATGATGATGCAAAGCGTTCATCCAAAGGAGTTGTTGTGCTACCAATTTGAGTGGGCCTTGTGGTGAAACACATCATCTGTCAAGTTTTGGACCTTCCTTTGCCATACAATTTATTGTTAGGAAGACCTTGGATACATGCCATGCAAGTCGTTCCATCCACCTACCATCAGTGTATCAGGTTCCCGCATAATGGTGTAGAAATCACAATCCTAGGTGATGCAAACCCCTTTGCATATTGTCATAATATCAGTCATCAACCAGAGATTATCATTCCCAATAATAGAGAAGCCATCTCCTCCACATCATATGTAAGTCCAGCCTCTCTTTCCAATTCAAACACCACTATACCCAAGCAAGAGAAGCTCAAGATGAAAATAGCAGAGGAAGGTCCTGGGGAATACAATTTGAGCCAACTCTTTTGTGTGGGACAAATGCCTACTTCTCCTAGAACTCACGGTAAACCTCAACGGTTACTTCAACAACCACTGATCAAGCTAGCATGTACTTTGACACCATTCATCCTTGGAAAGAGTCAAGAAGAAGAGACCATAGATGAGGACTTAGCAGAATGGATCTATAAAGACCCAATCACCGCGGACATCCCACAAGCTAAGCTTCCCACAGATCAATATGGAAAAGGCCTTCTCATTATGCAAAGAATGGGTTATGATGGGCAGAGTGTTTTGGGACCTTGCAAGAAAGGAAGACATGAACCACTGCAGCCGGAATTAAATCCCAAAGATAACACAAGATTAAGCTTTCAATAGGAGATCCTTCCTACGCTTATATTCAAAGGGAAACCCAACAAACCACTATATCAGCCTATTACAAAGAGGTCACCTTTGATTATAAAAAAAGCATCAAACACCCTAGCAACTGCCCCATCAAGGCTAAGAATCCTAGCAAAACCATCCACAACACCAATCATCCCACCAATTAAACCAACACCTCCATCAGTAACAGCAGCCGCAGCAATAACATCAATAGCACCATTAGCAACAGCAACTGTATCAGAACCCATAGCAGTATTGACAACACTGGCAATTCCAGCAGAAGCAACAGAGTCAACACTACCAATACTCCCCATATCGGATTCATTGATCCCCATAATCCTTCCTACAGCACCAACTATTTCATCTACAAAATCGATCACACCTGCAGTGTTTAACTCAAAGGACATCCCAGTATGGTATAGTAATCGGATACTGGAAAGTGACTCAAAGACTAACTCACATGAGTGGAAATTCGATTCCATACATCTTAATACTTCAGATGAGGAAGACACATCACCACCTCCACCCCGCAAAGACATCCTATTTATGGAGAAGCACAGCCAAAGACCTCTTGGGTTCCTGAACTCAAAACTTCTTCCACAGACCCTACATCACATCCTACGCCTAATTCTGACAGGGAGAGTACCATCAATGACCTTCACCACAACATCTTCACCCTCGCTGATACATCTAATGAAATTAACCTAATCGATGAGGTAATGCCCATTATCCATCCTAAACTCATCGAATGGAACCAACCTAATCACCCATGTCTTGACCATTTCCAAAATGATGAGGTGATCATTGACTTTTTGGAACTACGGGATAACATACCAAGCGAGGATCACAAAGCTGGATTCACCATAGAACTTAATAGCACAACATACTTCGGGGCGGATGCCAAACCTTTCAGCTGCAAAAATATAACAATAAAACGTGGATCTTCCAGTGAAAACCACACTATGGCACTATTTGATCCCATAAAAGTAAGGAGAAAGAGCGTATCCAATGGTGAAAACCTCTCTGAGGTACCTGAGGATGAAAGGTTTGACATCCTCCCTTCTAGTACACAGTAGGAACAATCAACAATTCTCATTGAGGAAACAAAAGAATACAACGTGGGGACTCCTGAAACTCCTCACCACATACATCTGGCATCTCTTTTAACTCCAGAGGAACAGCCCAAGTTTGTAGAGTTCTTCCAGAAGCGTCAGATCAACTTTGCATGGTCATATGCAGACATGCCTGGGCTTGATCCTGATTTAGTCGTGCATCACCTCACCGTCGCAAAAGGAGCCAAACCTATCAAGCAAAAGCTTCGCAAAATGCATCCTCAAATTGCAGTACTAGTCAAGAGAGAACTTAAGAAACTCCTAGATGTTGGTTTTATTAGACCAATTGATTATGCAGATTGGATATCCAATATTGTGCCCATTGGCAAACCAAATGGGGGCATTTGTATCTGTACTGACTTCAGAGATCTGAACAAAGAATGTCCTAAAAATGACTTCCCCCTACCAAACATTGACATAATAGTGGACCTAATAGCAGGACATGCCATGCTTTCACTCATGGATGGCTTTTCAGGATACAATTAGATAAAGATCGCACAAGAGGATCAACATAAGACGGCCTTCACATGTGCATGGGGAACATACTGTTGGAATGTAATGCCTTTTGGTCTAAAGAATGCAGGAGTGACCTATCAACGAGAAATGACCACCATCTTCCATGACATGATGCATACTATAATGGAAGATTATGTTGATGACTTACTGGCAAAATCACTCACAAGAGAAGGTCATTTGGACATATTAGAGAAAATCTTTGATAGACTTGAACAATATCATGTTCGACTAAACCTAAAGAAATGTGTCTTTGGAGTAACCTTAGGGAAGCTTCTAGGATACATTATCTCAAGCAAAGGCATTGAGGTTGATTCTGCAAAGGTCAAAGCAATCATGGACATGCCACCTCCCAAAAATATCAGCCAGCTAAGGACATTACAAGGGTCACTACAATCCATCCAAATATTCATTGCACAACTGGAAGATAAGTGTCACCCCTTTACACACCTATTACACAAAAACATCCTCTTTCAGTGGGATACCAGATGCAAGTAAGCATTCCAGATGCTTAAAGACTATCTCATGAATACACTATTGTTGATCTCAGTAGATCCGAGTAAGCCTTTATTACTCTATATATCAGCAACAAGTACAACATTGGGTGTACTATTGGCACAACACAATGCAGAAGGGAAAGAGTGTGTTGTTTACTACATCTCTCGCACACTGGTTGGCTATGAACTCAATTACACACCTATTGAGCAATCTTGCCTAGCAGTAATCTTGGCAGCCACTAAATTGAGGCACTATCTATTAACACATAAAGTACAGCTAATTGCAAAGATTGGTCCACTCAAATACTTACTCAGTAAAGGAGCATTGATAGGCCGCTTGGCCAAATGGGTGATGATTCTAAGTGAATTTGACATCGAGTATGTGGACCATAAGGCTATCAAAGGACAAGTCATTGCAGATCAGTTGGACAATGCACCACTCATAGGCGATCATCCTCTCATTTCCAATTTTCCAGATGAAGAGATATTCATGATCACAATAGTACAACCATGGAAATTATACTTTGATGGTTCATACACTAGACATGGCTCGAGGGCAGGCATTCTGTTTATCACACCTCAAGGTGACAGCATCTCGAAGTCTTACAAACTCACATTTCTGTGCACAAACAATATAGCTGAATATGAGGCCTTGATCATAGGACTCAGGCTAGCCATACAATGGAAGTTACAAGAACTACAAGTATATGGTGACTCCCAACTGGTCATTCGGCAAGCAACAAATGAATATCAGACCAAGGATGACAAACTCATGTCGTACAAACAAATGGTCGACAAATTAAAAACATCATTCACTAGTATAACCTTTGAGCAGATACCCAGAGATCAGAATCGATCTGTTGATGCTATGGCTACCATCGCATCTCTCCTAGATCTTCCATAGAATTCAACATGATATGAGTTCTTGGTCAAACAGTTTTGGATTCCCGCTTATGATATCCCCGAATCTAAGATGATATGTCGCCTTGTCAGTTATGAATCCCCATGGTACAGTGAATTCTACACCTACCTACGTGATCACACACTTCCTCCTAACCAATCGAATAACCAACGTAAAACCTTCATTCGCCAATTTGCTCGATATACCATTATTGCTAAAACCCTATACCGACGCAGTCTTGATGGTACTCTCCTTCAATATCTAGAACAAGATGAGATAACAAAGGCCTTGGAAGAAGTACATGAAGGAATTTGTGGAACTCATGCAAGTGGTTCGTCACTAGCCAAGAAACTCCTACTCACTGGATACTATTGGCCATCCGTGGAAAAAGACTCCTACTACTTTATCAGAAAGTGCAAGAAATGCCAAGTTCATGGAGACCTGATATATGCACCAGCACAAGAATTGCAACCGATCACAACACCATGGCCTTTTTGTCAATGGGGCCTTGACCTTGTGGGTAAAATCCATCCATCTTCATCCAACGGCCACAAATTCATTATTACAGCCACTGAATACTTCACAAAGTGGATCGAAGCTATTCCACTTGCCCAAGTCATCGACAAGTAGATCACCTCATTCATCCTTAATTACATCATCTACCGATATGGTGTACCCATGTCCATCATCATAGATAACGGACTTCCATTCAAAAATCAGGATGTTCGTGAGCTCTGTGAGAAATTCCACATCCAGCACCACTTTTCCACTCCCTATTACCCACAAGGCAATGGTCAGGCTGAAGCATCAAACAAGAACATATTAAGAATCATCAAGAAGATAGTCAATGATGTCGGTCGTGATTGGCATATTCAATTGAATCCAGCACTATGGGCATACCGAACTAGCATTCGAACCCCTACAGGCACAACTCCCTACTCACTGGTCTATGGAGTAGAGGCCATCCTTCCTATCGAAGTTGAAATACCATCACTAAGGATTTCCTTACACAATCTCATCGATGATGAAGCATACAGAGTATCACGTCTTCAGGACTTAGAGCTACTTGATGAGAAACGATAAGCTGCATACAATCACCTCAAAGCCTATTAGCAACGCACGAGCAGAAGCTATAATCATCGAGTTAGACCTCACACATTTGAGATAGGTGATCTTGTTCTTCGAGAAAATCCTCGTAACCAACCCAACCAAGAACATCATGGAAAGTTTGAATCAAACTGGTTGGGTCCATATATTATCGTTGTTGTATTTGGGCCCGGGGCATATCAGTTGGTTACTTCAGAAGGAGAACCGCTAGCAGATCTGATTAACAACATGCACCTCAAAAAAAATTATACATAAGCTGCACAGAGCATTAGGATCCCATACATAAATCAAATAAATGTCCTGAAGAAATTACAAAAAAATTAAAATAGTAAAGAAAAAAAGCATGCATCCAAACGGTGAACAACCACTCCGGTGGCACCTTGGGTAAGTACGATGGTAAAAACCTGACAAACATGAACCAATCAAAAAGGCTATGGCTCCATTGTCTTTTAGACTTGTTGCGATCACATTCACTACATCCACTCATCCATCTGTCCAAACCATGGCTTGTTATTGATCTACAATCAAGGATAGTACTTCATGCGTCTCGCATCCTGCTTTTTCATAGTCATGCCTAAACTGGGGGCAATACCCTTAACCTATTTGATAGAAGTGGATTCTACATTACTTATGATTCATTGGGTCTTCATTCAAAACTGTCTCTCAAAATCCCAAAAACATTCAAAATAAATCACAAAAATCCAAAAACATTCAAAACAATCATCATAAAACCAAAAACATTGGAAAATTGTCTCACAAAATCCAAAAACATGATAAAACATCAAAAATCAATCAAAAACATGGCAATGCACTATACATACATTTTTCAAAGTAGATACCAAACAAAAAATTGTGATAAACTCCAACGATGACCACTTATCCGATCAACCAAACAATCAACATCAACGCACCCACTGTCTTGAAAAAGGATGCATCCTTCCTTACCAAAACAAAGACAAAATGACATTTTTTGTGACAAGAAAATTTTGTTTAAGCTATCAAATACTTGATTGATTTGTAGGTTATTCATTCATATATATATCATGTTCCTACAACATTGTTTGTGTATCTTCTGCAAATTGTTCCAATGAAGTTTCGAGGCATGTACTAATGGTGTCTACATGGGAAGTTCACTAAGCTACGTGATCATAGGCAAAATACAGTCATAGATCACTACGGCTTGTTGACTACATTGTATACCTCGACCATATGAGTATGAACCATTATCGAGGGTCCATATTCTTTATTCTTTATGTATATGCTATTTGCTTACAGGTGCAATGCTCCACCTTTAGTTGCTACTACCTCATCCAAACTTGATGATGGTTTATCTTTGATTACGGTATGAACTTGTCTCAGGATATGATCAGCAAAAGATCAAGGAGGATGTTCCAAGTCATGCATGAAAGGAGATAATCCTTGTCTATTCCGCAAGCAATACTCAGGTCAACTTGATCCATTATATCAAGTTGCTTGTATTAACTTGCTATATTAAAATCCATATAAGGAATACTCAGGTCATCTTGAATCATTATGTCAAGTTACTTGTATTTTCTTACAATGTTTTTAAAGCTCAATGATGAAAATAAAGCACTATGGATCATCATTCCATCTCATCTGTATATATTGCATTCTGTTGCATATCGCCCATCCATTTATTCATTCATTATTCATATACATAGTTTTATGTGCAAATGTGAACAAAGTTAATATAAGCAGTTATGTGAAAATTGAGTTGGTCTTGGATACAATCATGACGGAGTACTCTGAAACATCATCAGTGCATCATGAAAAGTCTAAACAACCTTGCATTCATCTATCATGATCATATCATCATCATTACATTTAGTTGCATTTACATCGAGTGCATTTCATATCATTTAGTTGCATAGAATTACATATAGTTCATTATCCTTTATTGACATTAGTCTTATTATATCGTTTCAATCATTGCATAAATCATGACATTTAGATTCATTCATATAATAAATTTTCCTTGATTGTATTAACCATTACTATGCATTCATTTAGTGTCAAGTTACCAATCATCATTTATCATCATTTATCATCATTTATCATCATTTATCGTTGCATACATCTATTTATCTATCCATTAGTTAAGTGAATTCATTTATTTATTTAGTATATTTTTATACTCATTCAATTCATTTCATTTAGGATTCATTACAAACATGCATTCATTCTACTTTTTAATTGCCTTAAGGTGTAGTTATTCATGAGTTGGCATTATCATTGCATTATCATTTCACTTCATCATATTTTCCAAAATTTAGAATCATAAAAAAAAAATCATTTGTCTCAACAATGGTTCATACATTATCCATATGCATTCATTTAGAAATCATCATTTAAACATTTGTATTTTACACTTGTTTATCCATATTGCACTCATCTAACAGACATCTAGATGCATTTACATATATAAAATCATTCATTTTAGCACATTATATCATAAACATCATTGCATATCATTATCTCATTGTCTTATCAAAATCCAAAGTACCATCATAATCATCATTGCATTATGCACACATAACCATCATGGCATTACATACATAAGGCATTACATCACCAACACATCATGCACACATATATAAACCTGCATATACATGTTAGCATCACATCATACAATATGCATATAGACATAATATAGGCATAAATCATCATAAAAATGTGCATATAGGAATCATCTCATAAAAACACATACATATAGCAAGTATAAAGTATCCATCTAAGCCTAAAATCATCATCATGCATAAGCATCCATACATATCATCAACTTGCATATCATCATGAATAAGGGATCTCCTTGTATATCATATCACCCAAAATATACATGTATCAGAGTACAATGAAGTCCAAAAAATCGACTACCAAGAGCCATCCAAGGTACAGTCCAAATGATGAAATAAATACAAAATGCTCTCTCAGATGCCACTCTGACCAAATGATGCATCCCCATCTCCACATGCTCCCCACTAGTCCCTACACCACCTGATCTATCTCTCCAGGGAGGACCCATCACACCACAACTGCTCTGCATCCTCTGAGACCGCTCTAATCTCTCCCGACGCATCTGTGAATAACTCAGTGCTTGTCGACTAGATGGAACCTCCTACTTGTATAGGCCCCACCAGTAATCAACCTCTCTACCTTCTCTTCATACCTTCCTCACCAATGCCTCCACAGATGGATCCTATCCCTGTATTCCCTCCAAAATCCTCACTCTCTCCTACAACTGGGTCACCCTGTCCATGGCTTGATCTCTCTCCCGCAGACCATAGTAAGCTCTGACTCTCGTGCAAACAGTTGCATATCTCTAGCTACTACATCTGCCTCCAAATCCTCTACGCGAGTCTACAAATATCCTATCATATGATCCCGCAGATCTCTGCCTGTAGCTCCCTCCTCCATATCCATAGGTGCCTCCCCAGTGGCTCCCTCTCTAGTAGCTCCCTCCATAGGTGTGTGTCCCTCACCTGCATCCCTACCACCTAATCGCATGCCTCCCTACATCAAAGGTCCCTGAGATAGCTGCAATGGTTTCCCACCTCTCCCTCTCCGCTATAATCGACCACCACCCCCACCCCCACCTCCGAATCCACCACCTCCTCCAAACCCACCACCCCCTCCTCCTCCTCCTCCTCCTCCATCCCCACCACCACCATCCCCTCTCCCTCATCCACCTACTACTCCATGACCTCCTCTCCTCCTCCATCTTTGTCCCCTCTCCTCCTCAAAATATAGAATTAGCTCTATCAGATCTGATATCCATGAAACCAGATGTGCTGCAATATACTACGTATACTCCTCTAACACCCTAGCATCCACCATCCTTGACCTCATATGCCATGGTATCACCTGTATTATGCAGAACTCTGCCAATACCTGATCATAGGGTAGCACTGGCCCCCATAAGTACCTCTCTCGTACTACCCGTGCATACTCTCCCAAACCACTAGGCAATCCCTGCCTCCGCCCAAACTGTCTCAATACCCTACCAGGCAACTGTCTCTCCACATTATAGGTTGTCCTACCAATGAGGTACCGTGTCATGAACACATATGGCAATTCCTTCGCATCATCCTCCCATGGCTCCCACTCAATATAGACCTCCAGATCACTGTATCCAGGTCATCTAGTGCCCGCCGCCACCACTCTATCTTCCCCAGGTGGGGCTGACTCATCATCCCTCCATACATGTATACATAGGGCTGATCCACTACTCGGAATATTAAACTAACTGGTCGGGTAACCGGTAAGTGATCCCATGCCCAGATATGTAGTAGCGTGATGCCCACTCATAATGAGCCCATCCCTCGATATGCTACCTCATGTAGCTCCCGATATAAGTGTGACAGCACGCACGGTCCCCATGCAAGTTGGGTCCCCTCTGTAATTATCTTCTCGATCACCTGACCCCAACCAACGACAAGTCCATGCGATCGTCTATCTGGACACAGCAGTCCCCCAACAATCCCTAATAACACTACTGGTAATGGCTCATACAAGGTGTTAGTGAACAGATTTTTCCTTCGAAGATAAATATACAAATAAACTCAAAATGCTTAGAATGAAGGACAAAAAGTACTAACAGTTGGATAGATTATCATTGAAGTGATAATCTTCCTCTGAATTGAGAGGTACAGCTCCCTCTTAGAAGATTTAAAAGGAATTAAATTGTTGATATGCTTTTAACTAGAAAGCAATAAAGGAAAATAACATTCATCCATAGCCATGAAAATGAATGCCAAAGACTTACAGAACATATATAAATGAAGACCATTAAATCAAAGTTTAATTTTCTGCACTTATGGATAGCATTTGGACTAAAAACTAACAGAGAAAGTCGTTGCTCCAATATGGCTTACTTTCAAGCACACAGACTTGTAATAAATTCACATACACAATTGATTATAACATAAAAGACATTAATAAACAACTGCAAAGGCTCAAAGTCCAGCTATAGCCATGAGAAGAATATCAGCAACACAAAGATTGAAGATATCATCTGCATTCTATTCATGTCTGGAAATCAACTCAAAGATTGATATTTTCTGTACAAAACATTGCTTACAAAAGCTTCAACTCCTCCTTTACAAATAAAAATCTACTCTCCCTCACCCACAGGCTGCTAGAAGAAAAGAAAAAGAAGAAGAACCCTTTCTCTTTCAATCCTTTCACAATAAATAGTTACATGAAATCTTTATTCAGTTTTTATAACCGAATCTTGAAAAACTTTTTAACTTCTACTTTTCACTTTCCCCATTACTCTTATTTATAACATCAAATATTTATAAACATTAGAAATATAATTCTCTAAAGTTTATAAAATATTCGGACAGGTGGCACTTGAATATTTTAAACCAAAATGAAAATATTCATTATGCTGGGAGGACTGAAAATATTTGTGACAGTCAACGTCTATCTCGGTACGGGGGCCATAACTTTTGTTTCCACCGTTGGATCTTTCTCAATTTTGTATATGTTGGTTGAAACCTAGTTTCCTCCATTCGAACCAAAGAGATTTCAAAAATTATTCCTGAATAAAAAGATATGTGCTACTATGTGCGGGTCTATATGATTGTCATAAAATCAAACTCACAGAACTTGAACCTTGAATTTCATTGAACACTTTAAACATCATTGAACTGTTTGAACTAGGTTCAAATGCTTCACAGTCTAGAGAAAGAGTATATGAAACATCATCCACGATCATGAAATAGAGCTTATGCAAAACACTTAATATGAATGTTAGCCCGAAAATGTCTTAGACACAACTTAGCACCTGCAGTACCTAAATGAACAGTATGAACTCTGTTCAAGGTGGTTCAAGGGGTTCAAGGGGTTCATGAGGTTCAAACAACTATTGAAACGTAATACTAAGGATTTAGAAATGATTTACAAGAGGATTAGGGATTGAACCAATGAATTTTTAACAAGACAAAGACTCAACTAAAAATTTTGCAAGGCGACTCACTCTTGTTATGAGGGATGAATGACAAGATAACATTGGCTCTGACTGGGGACCGGGACTGTAAAGGACTAGGAGAATCCAGAATGTCTTTGGAAAATATCAGTGCCTAACCATTGGGCAACAAAGTCAATAAAAACAAAGCACATGGAGCTTCTTGTAGAGGGCGGAGGCAACAAGGAAAAACTAACAAGCCAAAACCCACACTAAACCAAGGCTGAAAATTAAGACAAGCTACACCTAGATCACACCAAAAATATTAGTTACAAAAATACACAGGTAGGAAAATCCCACCATGAGAACTGGAGTCAAGAACTTCTTACACAAAACCATCTACCGGTTGGGAGAAGAAGGAGCCTTTTCTAAAAAATGGCTTGTGTTCAAATGAAGCAACTCAAAACCATGCTCTTCTTGTAACTTCTTCAATGCTAAACACCAAACTAACAATATTTAGGAACTTTGTGAACACACATTCATGCCCAAAAAGCCATATTTCATCATGAACTTCTGAATTTTCTAGAAATATCTGCACAGTACTTCTCAAATAATGTTCTATTTCTGGCTGAAAGAAGTAATGCTCAAAATTTTCTAAAGAAAAGGCTGCATCATTCTCACAATCACCACTATTAAGACCATCATTCTTAAAATAATTTTCAGCATTTGAACTAATCTCGGAATAGAGAGACACTTCATCATGCATGGGATCCAACTTAGCTGAAACAACTTCAACATCTTTTACTGAAATTAAATCTGCAAATTCCCTCTCCAAACTTAATGCATGAAATGAATTAATACCTGAATCCTTCTCCTTGAAATCCCCTTCTTCAATGGATGACAAGAACTGCTCTACGATCTCTTCTTCACAAAAAGAAGTACTATCCAAACCAGCCAACAGTTCATGGGACTGCAACACTTCATCAGTTTGACCATTATTTTGTTTCAAATCTAAATTTTCTTTTTCAATCAGATTTTCAGAATGAGAAACATCTTTACCAAGTGTAGCGTCCTAAAATTGCGACACTTGCAATTTCGACCGCATTTGGGTCTTCATGATGGCGACGCAACACGCAACCTGAATGGAGACCCCGAAACCTGATTATGACACTGAAAACTGCATTTTCTTGCACCCTGGCCTGAACCTCCTTTGCACCCTGCTGTCCCGGGAGGTGGGACTAGAGCGCTCAGCGCCCTGGTCCTTCAGGACCAGGGCGCCCAGGGCCCTGGTCCCCCAGGACCATGGCGCCCAGCGCCCTGGTCCCTGGGTCCTATTTTGGGCCCGGTCTCTTTTGGACTTCGGGTCTTTATGTTTGCAAATTGGAAAATTATCTTTCCTAGTCGGCCTAAGGTCGAGAAAATTAGTCTATCAGCCCTAATTGACAAGTATATAAACTACATTTTCCTCTTTCATTCGATATGAGGGAAAAAGCGTGGAAACTATACTCAAGCATTCCTTCAAGCAATTGATCATTTCAAGTCTCCATTCAAGGCTAAGTGTTGCATTCAAGACAAGGATTCAACCATTGAAGAGGAAATCACTTACAACATACTACTACAACATACAACATACAACATCTATACCTTCGCACATAAGGATACAAACATCCTTACAACAAGGTATTAGTACTTGTTTTACATTACAGACATTTACATTTACAGCATTGCTCATTTCTTGGTTAATTCCAAAACTAGGGTTTGACCTAAAGGCAAACCCCTAATCCCTAACCCCCCAATCGTCTTCGCTTTTCTGTGTGTAGGTTGCAGGTACGCGGCTGAAATTGAAGATCTGGAATCCTTGTGCAAAGACGAACAGATCCCCCTTCGTTTCGCGGATTTTTCGGAGGACCGTGGCACTTGGGCGCCATCGTCCCGGCAACTTTCGCTCAAATTTGCAGGACAGCGCCGTATCGACATTTTACTGCTAATTCCAGGTCCACAGCTTCATACTGTATCCCTATCTCAGTTTATAAGCAAATCTTTGTCACTTTCTATGCATTCCTAGCTTAATTCTTCTATCAACATTTCTTTACAAAAGAGGGTATCCTTGCTATCACAACCCTTGAAACTCATTTAGCATCCAATCTTGCATTGTGTGGGATTGGATCTTGTGGGTTTCAACCCCTCTTTTGAATGTAAAGTCTCTCCCCTAAGTGAAAACCATCAACCCTAGTGAATCTCCCTTCTCTCTCCTTGGAGTTGGAAGAGGGGAGAACGACTAGGGTTCGATCGCGATTTTCCGCTTTACATTTTGGTGAACCTGACATGAACATCCTTTCTGATTATTCATGGTTAGATCTGAAAATTGGATTCCTTGATTACATTTTCATGTTGATCTTTTGCAAAATTTTAGAGGTTAATTGCATTAAAACCCTAAATTTTCTTTTTAGTAATTGAACTTGTGAAATGTCTAAATGTTAATGCTTGTTTCAGATCTGCCCTTCTATTACAAATTATCAATTCATATCTATGCTTTAATTTTGAAAATTAAGTGGTTAAGTGTTAAAACCCTAATTTTTAAAACCCTCTTGATTCAACCTTTGTCCGACAATTTCACTGATCAAAACATTTCCAAATCACCTGTAACTTTGGATTCCGCAATAAAATCACAATATCTTTCATCCCTAAAAATTTGGAAAAAAGTTGCGAGGACCATGTGCACTCCGAGCGCCATTGTCCCCGACATTTTTTTCGAAATTTCGGGAGCTAGATCTTACTGTATTTTCCTGCTAAAATCCAGAATTTTGGCTGATTTTATCAAATCTAACACTTTCAAAATTACAGTCAAAGTTGGTCTTGTGATTGCTTGGATTAAGACTTCTAAACATTCAAAAATCATTGAAATTGAAATTTTGTGTCAAAATTGTGTTCTTACTGTCCTAAATCTGAAAAGTGTGTTTGCATTCATTCAAAATTTCAGTGCTTTATTCAAATTCTTACAATTTGTGACTTTTGAAATTAAGTGCTTAATTACAACAACTTTAATTTCCGCTTTCAAAATTGAATTTTGCGTGAAATTGAGTCAATTTTTAAATTTCAAAATTTGCATTGCTCTTGACATTCCCTCTAAAATCATAAAATTCAAAATTTCAGTTCCCCTCTCTTTTTCAAAATTCAAATTTTGCATTTTTCGACAATCTTGGTAGGGTTCAATTTCGAGATTGCAACTTTAATTTGGCCTATCTACAGATCGTAAAACCACTCGATTTTTTCAGATTAGCTCCAAAATCATCATAACTTTCATCCCTGCAAATTTCGAAAAAAGTTGCCGGGACCGTCTGCACTCCGAAGCGCCACGGTCCCTGACATTTTTTCTGAAATTTCGGGAGATTGTCCTGATTGTATTTAACAGCTTAAATCTGGAAGATTGGCTGATTTTACTGAAAATTGTTACCTCTAAATTCAAAACTTTCTCTCTCTCTCTAGTGCATGAGTTTTACAACAATAAGCCCTACTTACACTATTCCCGTTAGACGAAGCCGTAGAATTAAGTCTTTCCGAGGTTTAACTACTGAGGAGATGGAACCTAATTTGAATAGCCTTTTTAACGAGGACATGGGTAATTCCTCTAATCCTCCTAATGATGAAGAAGCTCTCCATGAGGTTTCTGAAGAACAACTTTCGAAATTGGATAACCAATTTGACGATTTTCGACAATGGATGTCTCAAGAATACCCCGATAGTCAAGCTCTTCCTTTAATTGAGGGTCTAAAACGTATGCTTCAAAGTGATAAGAATGGAATTGATATTTTGCGTGGTATTGCACACATTGTGGATTCGAATGTGATGCCTATGAAGAGTTGTGCTGAAAATTTGGGTTATACACAACCTCCTACTCAAGTCAATCATTCTATTCCTTTGACGACTTCTATTGCTAGCATACCTACCTTTACATCAAACATAATGGCTACTTCTACACAAGACATTCCTCCTGTGATCATCAGTCATGGGGGCAATCCTTCTTCTTCAATTAACCCTCTTCCTTCATTTAATCCGACTTCTTCATTCATTCCTTCAATGAGTGTCCCTATTATATCTCCACAAATGAACATGACGCAAGGGGGCAATTCATTCAATCATTCCATTCCTCCTTGTAGTGTTCCTCCTGTCCAATCATCTCCTATGACTAATTATCATAGGGTCCCACCACCTTACTCTTTACCTTCTTTTAATAACATAACACCTCCATCTCAATCTAACACATCTAATATGAACTCTTTGACTGAAGCGACCATTAACAATCTTGCACAAACTGTCTCTTCTTTACAGCAACAAATTGCCTCTATGAATCAATCTAAGTTTAGTGTGCCCACATTTGATGTTGCGAGCCCACTTTCTCTTGACATTGTTCGAGCTATCCCTCCTAAACATGTTGAAATCCCGCATTTGGAGCTTTATAATGGTAAAGGTGATCCTCTAACACATGTTAAGACTTTTCAAACAATCTGTACTGATTTTGCTTATGACCAAAGGTTGCTTGCAAAACTGTTTACTAGAACATTAAGAGACAAAGCCCTACAATGGTATTGCTCATTGCCTTCCTATTCTATTACTTCTTTCGAACAACTTGCAAATGCTTTCATTCAACAATTTCAAAACAATATAAGTCCTAAAGTTACTTTGATTGATTTAATGCATTGTAAACAAGGTGTTAAAGAAAAAGTGACTGATTTTATTTGTAGATATAAGCATTTGTATGCTCAAATTTCTTTTCCAGTGCCTGACAATGATATTCAAAGAATCTTTATTTCTAATTTACAAAAAGATATTCGAGACAAACTTCTGTTTTCTGAGTTTACTTCTTTCCAACAGTTGTGTGCAACTCTTCACAATTATCAACTGACTGTGAGTCAAATGGAACAATCACATCCTATGGCTTCGAGTGATAAGGGTGATAGCAGTCAACAACCATTTGGGAAGTTTAAACCGAACAGAGATTCCTTCAAATTCAATGAAAACATCATCAACAACAATGTGAATGCAGCATCAGGTGTGCCTCCTATTTCTAAATTTTTCAAGAAAGAAAGAAAGTATACTCCTTTGAATGAATCATTGCATAGTATTATGAATAAGTTATTGGAACAAAATGTGCTTACTCTTCCTCCTATAAGACAAATTGATCCTGCAAAGATTACTTCACCTTATTTTGATAACAAATCTTTTTGTCAATTTCATCGTCAGCCTGGGCATGATACTGAAAAATGTTTTTCTTTAAAGGGTAAAATTCAAGATTTGATTGATAATAATACTATTTCTGTTTCTGGAGTGAATGATAAAGGCAATACATCTGTAGCTCCTCCTAATCAAAATCTTCAGACTTTCACTGATCCATTACCTTCTCATACCTCTAATGCGATTGAGACTAATGATTCCTCTTTTTCATCTGATGGTCCTGTGTCTATGACTCCAAATGTGATTAACTTTGTGGAGCAACAGAAAATCCCTAAAGAACCTTCCATCACATTTGATTCTAGTGAAACTATTAGGGTACCTGATGGTCCTTTATATATAGTTGCAAAAGTCAAGAATACACCTTGCCGTGGAGTGCTTATTGATCCTTCGTGCATGGTTAATGTTATTACTGAAGAATTTCTTTTTACTTTGCAATTGAATCAAGTGATTTATGACAAAACAGATGTGATTGTGAAATTATTTGATGCATTTTCTTCTCCTGCAATTGGTTCTATTACATTGCCTATTGAGGTCCATAACAAATCCCTTGATGTGAACTTTGCTATTATTCCATCTTCCGAACAATTTCGTGTGAAGCTTGGCTATCCTTGGCTATCTTCCATGAAAGCTATTGCTTCTCCTATTCATAAGTGTTTGAAATTTCCCCATAATGGTGAAGTTGTTACTGTCAATCATAGTCTCTTTAAACCAGCTGAAAGAACTTCTAGCGTTCCTATTGATTACTTTTGGCCTAAACAATTCCAATCTCTTCCTCCGCGAAGTGATCATCTTTTCAAATCTTATCAAAAGTGGAAAACAGATATGATCCTATCTCTAAGTGAACCTAGAACACCCAAACTTGACATTCCTATCGTTCTTGAGAAGGAAGTTCTTCCTTTGAAAGATAAAACTAATGTCTTTCCTCAAGAAGATTCCCAACCCATCCCTATGGATGTGACTATGTCTATACCTAATAAACTTCCTAAAAGTAGACCTATACCTCCTCGTCATGATGGACTTGGTCTTCTTCCTAAACCAAATATTCCTCCTTTGTATGGAGCAGTTCCTCCTCCTTCTTTTTATAGAGAGAAGAGACCTTCTTCTTCTCCTATTATCCAGCCTAAGAGACCACAACCTAAACACCCAAGTGATAAGGATGAGAACATTCCTCCTCCTCAATCTTCTCAACTTCCTACTAAGACTAGACGAAATCGTTCTGCACGTGAACGCCGACAAAAGCATCGTCTTAGAGCTCAAGCAGCTGCTTCTCAAACTTTGCAATCTCCAAAGACACCTTCAACAAGCATTATTCCATTTTCTCCAAAATCTCCAAAACATAAGATGCATGATGGTCTTGATCCTGTGCGAATTAAAGATCCTATTTTTATAAATCTTGATGATGATATAGATGAAAATGTTATTCATGATGAAAATGCTACTTCTCCTGTTCATTCTGATAGTGAATATGAACTTGTTGATATTGATAACCATTTATCTAATGAATTTTCTAAAGCACTTATCCTAGCTCCTAGACAAGAACAACGTGGCTTGGAACATGAACATAGCCCTTGTTTGGATCTTGTGATAGCTCCATCTGTTGTGTTGAATGTTCCTCCTCTAGCGTGTTCCCTGCCTTCCCGAAACATTGATCAGTAAGATCGGGGGGTAGATGACGTGCTAGACTAGTTACATTAGCATAGCAGATTCTCTCCTCCTCTCTTGTGTTACTTCTTCTATACATTACTCTCATTCTTCTATTTGATGTCCTTAGTGTTGTCTACTTGAGGACGATGCAAAGCATTGAGATCTCTTTTGGTCTCTCTCATGTTGACTCAAAAGACACATGTGTTCCCTTCTTCTAGGTGACCTTCCTTTATTGGGGAATGAAGAACAATTATGCATACATACATATGATATATATACATGAATTATCATATAGCATACTGACCCCGAGGAAAGCGAAGTCACCTCGTGCTTTGTGTTTTGTGTCTATTATCCTTGGGCTTATCTCACACTTGGGGGCTAAATCCTTGTGATAACATGCTCCTTTCCCTTTCTCATTCCTTATATGTATCACTACCTTAAAGCAATCACCTCCGGTGAGGCATGTGCGATCGCTTTAACGTAGGGGGGCATACATCCCGTCCATATCTTTTCAAGATACTTGAAAATTTCTTGACAAATTTAGCTTTGCCTTGAAAATTTTTGATATCTTTCTTGCATGACTCATAGTGAGGGAACCTTACTACTGACAGTCATGGTTCTCCCTCGTGATCTTCCCTTTTACTTTGTCAATCGAAGTCGTAAGATCCTTAGTCCACTGGGGGCTTGGTGTGTCTTGCCTCCTTGACGTGGTGAAAGTCTTTCAATGTTGTTTCCTTGTACTTTACCGGAAGTATGAGCATACACCTATACTCCCACTAAAGTGGGGGCTAAATGTAGCGTCCTAAAATTGTGACACTTGCAATTTCGACCGCATTTGGGTCTTCACGATGGCGACGCAACACGCAACCTGAATGGAGACCCCGAAACCTGATTATGACACTGAAAACTACATTTTCTTGCACCCTGGCCTAAACCTCCTTTGCACCCTGTTGTCTCGGGAGGTGGGACCAGAGCGCTCAGCGCCCTGGTCCTTCAGGACCAGGGCGCCCAGTGCCCTGGTCCCTGGGTCCTATTTTGGGCCCGGTCTCTTTTGGACTTCGGGTCTTTATGTTTGCAAATTGGAAAATTATCTTTCCTGATCGGCCTAAGGTCGGGAAAATCAGTCTATCAGCCCTAATTGACAAGTATATAAACTACATTTTCCTCTTTCAATCGATATGAGGGAAAAAGCGTGGAAACTATACTCAAGCATTCAAGCATTCAAGCATTCCTTCAAGCAATTGATCATTTCAAGTCTCCATTCAAGGCTAAGTGTTGCATTCAAGACAAGGATTCAACCATTGAAGAGGAGATCACTTACAACATACTACTACAACATACAACATACAACATCTATACCTTCGCACATAAGGATACAAACATCCTTACAACAAGGTATTAGTACTTGTTTTACATTACAGACATTTACATTTACAGCATTGCTCATTTCTTGGTTAATTCCAAAACCGGGGTTTGACCTAAAGGCAAACCCCTAATCCCTAACCCCCCAATCGTCTTCACTTTTCTGTGTGTAGGTTGCAGGTACGCGGCTGAAATTGAAGATCTGGAATCCTTGTTCAGAGACGAACAGATCCCCCTTCGTTTCGTGGATTTTTCGGAGGACCGTGGCGCTCGGGCGCCATCGTCCTGGCAACTTTCGCTCAAATTTGCAGGACAGCGCCGTATCGACATTTTACTGCTAATTCCAGGTCCGCAGCTTCATACTGTATCCCTATCTCAGTTTATAAGCGAATCTTTGTCACTTTCTATGCATTCCTAGCTTAATTCTTCTATCAACATTTCTTTACAAAAGAGGGTATCCTTGCTATCACAACCCTTGAAACTCATTTAGCATCCAATCTTGCATTGTGTGGGATTGGATCTTGTGGGTTTCAACCCCTCTTTTGAATGTAAAGTCTCTCCCCTAAGTGAAAACCATCAACCCTAGTGAATCTCCCTTCTCTCTCCTTGGAGTTGGAAGAGGGGAGAACGACTAGGGTTCGATCGCGATTTTCTGCTTTACACCAAGACATGATTCCACCTTATTGTTAACACAATCTTCATTAGGAATACATAATAGTGTCTTACTGTCAAAATGAAATGATTCTATGAAGGACTCATCACAAACTTTTAAACATAAAGAATCATTTCCATCAACTTCATGTGAAAGATTGAAAGCTTCATACTCTAGTTGCATGTAAATCTGAAGATTTTCATCCTTTATACTTTTTGGAACAAGATAACTTTCCATACTATCAAAACTGAAAGTTTCTATTTCCGGGTAAGAGAAAGATCTCAAAAAACCTTTTTCATTCAAGTTCACAGGTTCTCCAACGTTGTCTTGATTATTCTCACTTACCATTGTTTGACTTTCATGAGACTGAACTATTTCTTGCTAAACTTCTCGCTCATTCAAGACAAGGTAATTGTAGGAGTGAGATGAAACTGAGATGACTAGAGCATCATCATCATCAAAGTTTAATTCTTCTTTCAGCTGCAATATTTTCTTTGCATAAAATTGCAAGATTCTTGTCTTTTCTTTCAATTTATGAAATCTGATGCAAAGACTTCTCCATAGAAGAGTGGATGTATGATCATCTTCCACACTTATATTATTTCTAACAGCATGAGAAATACTTTCTTTGTAATGCTCCAAGAAGTCATACAGTACTTTATCATCTATTGCAACAATTTCCAAGATTGAAGGATCTGGTCTTTTCCCTTTTCTCATTGCTCTTGCCTTGAGCATGATGTTTATATACAGAGTCGCCAATCTCCTGCACAGAGATAAATCTACAAATCTGAGGAAACAAAATGCACTAATCTTTGATTCTGAATCCCCAGCAGAGTCGCCAAAAATCTGTTAGTGAACAGATTTGTCCTTCGAAAATAACTATACAAATAAACTCAAAATGCTCAGAATGAAGGACAAAAAGTACTAACAGTTGGATAGATTATCATTGAAGTGATAATCTTCCTCTGAATTGAGAGGTACAACTCCCTCTTAGAAGATTTACAAGGAATTAAATTGCTGATATGCTTTTAACCAGAAAGCAATAAAGAAAAATAACATTCATCCATAGCCATGAAAATGAATGTCAAAGACTTACAAAACATATATAAATGAAGACCATTAAATCAAAGTTTAATTTTCTGCACTTATGGATAGCATTTGGACTAAAAACTAACAGAGAAAGTCATTGCTCCAATATGGCTTACTTTCAAGCACACATACTTGTAATAAATCCACATACACAATTGATTATAACAGAAAAGACATTAATAAACAACTGCAAAGGTTCAAAGTCTAGCTACAACCATGAGAAGAATATCAGCAACACAAAGATTGAAGATATCATCTGCATTCTATTTATGTCTGGAAATCAACTCAAAGATTGATATTTTCTGTACAAAACATTGCTTAGAAAAGCTTCAACTCCTCCCTTACAAATAAAAATCTACTCTCCCTCACCCACAGGCTGCTGGAAGAAAAGAAAAAGAAGAAGAACCCTTTCTCTTTCAATCCTTTCACAATAAATAGTTACATGAAATCTTTATTCAGTTTTTATAACCGAATCTTGAAAAACTTTTTAACTTCTACTTTTCACTTTCTCCATTACTCTTATTTATAACATCAAATATTTATAAACATTAGAAATATAATTCTCTAAAGTTTATAAAATATTCGGATAGGTGGCACTTGAATATTTTAAACCAAAATGAAAATATTCATTATGTTGGGAGGACTGAAAATATTTGTGACAGTCAACGTCTGTCTCAGTACGGGGGCCATAACTTTTGTTTCCACTGTTGGATCTTTCTCAATTTTGGATATGTTGGTCGAAACTTAGTTTCTTCCATTCAGACCGGGGAGATTTCTAGATAGCATTTAGCATAATATTCACTCTTTTGGTTTAAAATCAATTAGTTAATTAGATAAATCTCTTATTTCGGCTTTTATTCACACTTGCATAACATAAGTTATAAGCATTTTCAATCTTGAATCTCCATAAGCATCCATGGTGCAAAAAGCTGCTGAGAGCTACACTAATTTGGAACTTGGAGAGGAGAGGAACAAAGGAGAAGGAGCTAAGAGCATGTTAAAAGGCATTTGGAGATGCCTTGTTGTATTTACTTCCATAGTTAAATATTTTATCATATTTTTAGTGTCTCTTTTGATATGCCTAATTAGATTAGTTTTTGGTTGATTAATACTAATGGTTTCTTGTGTTTTTGTGTGTTATATGACCACAGCTTTAATCTAACGCTTGTCCATTTCGCAGAGCATCACCTTTCATTTTTGGGAATTGTGTCATCCTCTTCTTCCAACAAAGTTCAAATTGTTTAATCAGTATTTTCTTAAATTTTACATTAATCAATTTTGTAAGATTTGTTCCAAATTCAAAATTTCAATTTTTCCTCTAGTGCATGAGTTTCACCACTATTAGTCCTACCTTAAATATCCCCATTAGATGAAGCATTAGAATTAAGGCCTCCCGAGGTTTAATTACTGAGGACATGGAGCTTAATTTGGGTGACTTCTTTAATGATGATAATGCTAATACTTTCCATCCTAATCGTGTCCCTATCTATCCCATCAATGAATCCCATGATGAAGAAGAAGCTTTGACTAGAGTTTCCATTGATCAACTTCCAAAATTGGACAATCAATTTGATAACTTTCAACAATAGATGTCCCGATAATACCCTAATAGTGAAGCTCTTCCATTAATTGAAGGCCTTAAATGCATGATTCAAAGTGATAAGAATTGAATTGATATATTGCATGGAATTTCTCATATTGTTGATTCTAATGTCATGCATATCACGAGTTGTGCTAAGAACTTAGGTTATTCACAACCTTGAAATCAAATCAATTCTTCTATTCCTTTGACCACTTTAATGGCTAGTATTCCTACTTTCACTTCAAACATCATGGCTACATCAACTCAAAATGCCATTCCTACAACCATTGGTCATGGGGGAAATCCCTCTTCTTCATTTAATCCTCCATCTTTACCTATGTCTTTCATAAGTATTCCTATTATCCCTCAACCAAACAATGTGACACAAGGGGGAAATTCATTCAATAATTTTATTCCTCCTTTAAGTGTCCCATTTCCTACTCAATCATCACCCATGCCTACTTATAATAATGTCCCACCACCTTATTCTCAATCCATGCATTCCTTCAATAACATCACACCACCTTCTCAATCAACCATGTCTAACAATCAATTCTTCTACCAAAGCAACCATCAACAATCTTGCTAAAACCGTGTCTTCCTTACAACAACAAATTGCTTCTATGAGTCAATCCAAGTTTCGTGTGCCCACCTTTGATGTTGTGAGCCCACTTTCTCTTGATATTGTTAAAGTCATGTCACGTAAGCATGTGGAGGTCCCTCAATTAGAACTCTATAATGGAAAGAGTGACCCTCTCACACATGTTAAAATATTTCAAACCTTGTGTACTAATTTTGCTTATGATCAAAGATTGATTGCAAAACTGTTTACAAGAACATTAAGAGATAAAGATTTACAATGGTATTTCTCTTTGCCTTCTTATTCCATCACTTCTTTTCAACAACTAGCAAATGCTTTTATCCAAAAATTTTAAAATAACATTGGCCCTAAAATCACTTTGACTAATTTAATGCATTGTAAACAAGGTGTTAAAGAAAAAGTGATTGATTTCATGGGTAGATATAAGCATTTGTGTGCTCAAATTTCTTTTCATGTACCTAATAATGATATTCAATGAATTTTTATTTCTAATTTGCAAAAAGATATCAGGGAAAAGCTTATTTTGTCTGAGTTTACTTCCTTTCCGCAGTTGTACGCAACACTCCACAATTATCAACTGGTTGTGAGTCAAATGGAGCAATCTAATCCTATGGCTCTGAATGATAAGGGCGAGAGTTTTCACCAACTGTTTGTGAAGTTCAAACCAACAAAAAGCTTCATCAAGTTCAATGACACAATCAACAACAACAATTTGAATGCTACAACATGTGTTCCTTCTATTTCTAAATTTTTCAAAAGAGAAAGACAATTCACTCCTTTGAATGAATCTTTAAATAGTATTATGTCTTAGTTGTTGCACATAAATGTTATCAAACTTCCTCCTATAAAATAAGTTGATCCTTCTAAACTTGCATCCCCTTATTTTGATAACAATTCCTTTTGTCAGGAGTGGAAGAAAAAAAGAGAATACCTTTGATTGCCTGGGACAAAGTGTGTAGACCAAAGAACAAAGGAGGGTTGGGGATTAAAATTATAAGAACTTTTAACAAAGCTCTTCTTGCCAAGTAGTTATGGAGAGCCTATGACACTAAGAAAGACTGGAATCAAATTTGGTTTGACAAATACATTAAGAATCAGACTATCCAAGGAATCCTCAACTCTGAAGATATCCCGGCTGGATCCTTCATCTGGAATAGTATTACCAAATCCATAAAAGTTGCAAAAGCTGGAGCTGGATGGGTCCTTGGAAAAGGTGACAGAATAAGGTTTTGGGAAGACCCCTGGATGAAGAATGAAGCCCTTTATGATCAAAACAACAGTCAAATTATTGAAGAGTGTAAAAGGAGGTTTGGGCTGATGGTATGTGACTATTGGAAGAAGAATAAGTGGGTTAGACTTGAGGACATCCACTCTGGATTTTCCTCTCTCCAAAAAGAGTTGTTGTCCTTTTCCCCTAATAAAAACCATGATGATGTCTTCCTCTGGAAAAGTGATCCTAAAGGTGAATTCACAGTTGCTTTTGCCTATAAAAACACTTTCTCTCAAACCAGCAATCTCATTTGGAGCAAAGTTTGGAACAACATCTTGATCCCTAAAGTCAACATTTTCTTCTAGCTTGCTTCTCATAATAGCACCCTTACTCTTGATAATTTAATCCGAAGGGGCTTCAAATTCCCTCATAGATGTGAGCTCTATCAGAAGGAGGGGGAATCAGTTGATCACCTATTTTTTCACTATTCCTTTACATGGGAAATTTGGTGCAAAATGTGGGAAAAATAGAAAATTAACTGGGTCATGAACAAGAGCATTAAGGATATCATCTAGCAATGGAATTTTCCTACCAAATGTCAAATCATCAAGAACCTGTGGTCTTTGATCCTCCCTATGATATGCTGGGGCATTTGGAAAGAAAGGAACAACATGATATTTAGGGAAGATAAGTGTAATACTCAGGTAGTCTTTGAAAAAATATGCAACGCTATAAAGGAGAACATCAACATTCCTCACAAGAATAATCAGCAATGGGCTATTATTGATATGAATGATATGGAAAAAGACATCCTTACTGAATGGAACCTAGTACATAAGGTCTACAGATCGGACAATAAGAAGAAGAGAGATAACATTGTTTGGAGGTTTCCTGATTATGACTGGATAAAGGTTAATTTTGATGGGGCGGCTAAAGGGAACCCTGGAAAGGTTGGTGGAGGTGGAGTTATTAGAAATGCTCAAGGAATTTGCATTGTTGCTTTTGCTTCCCC
This sequence comes from Cryptomeria japonica, assembly GCF_030272615.1. Lineage (NCBI taxonomy): Eukaryota > Viridiplantae > Streptophyta > Pinopsida > Cupressales > Cupressaceae > Cryptomeria > Cryptomeria japonica. The sequence goes on along the minus strand of NC_081405.1, from coordinate 343,778,504 downwards.
TTTTGGAACCCAAAATAACCATGTGGCTGAAGCTATGGCCATGCTAAAGAGCCTCCAGTTAGCTCAGGAATTCAAATTTAAAAAAATTTAGCTCGAAGGGGACTCTTTAAATACAATACAAGCCCTTAAAGGTATTAGTTCTGTTTCCTGGAATATTGCCAATATTATTAAAAGTGCTAAAGATATTCTAATTAACTATGTTAGCATTATTATAACCCACACCTTTAGAGAGGGCAATAAGGTAGTGGATATCCTTGCCAATGAAGGGGTCAAATTGGAGAAGGGTGTCAAATACATAGGGGAAAATCACATCAAACGGGAGATTAAGGAGCAATTATACTTTGATCGCCTCAATGGATCAAGCTAATATCATGATTGATTTCTGGGGAACGAGTACCAATGACAAAGTTTGGGGGTGGATGAACTGCCAGATGATGAGTGTTTCTCGGCATCATAACCAAGATCGTATGTGTGCAAAAGATAATAGTAATAATAGCCGGGTTTGTATGAACATGAGTAGCAATCTCAAAACTGCAGAAGAGTCTTTACAAGGAGAAACCAGAAATTCAAAGCTTTACCCACGGATTGAGATTTGCAGTAGAGGATATCGTGACCTGGAAAGTAGAATGGGAGGCAACCTTAACAGGAATGAGCCTTCAGGTTGTGAGAATTGGAAGAGCAAAAGAAAGGTGTGGAGAAGGCTCCACAGACACGGTTTCACTGATTATATGGAGAAGCTCCATGGTAGTAGAAAATCTGTGTCTCACGGTTTCGCTAAAAGCTAGAGCAATAACAGGGCTACCCTGTTTGGGGAAATTTGGAAAATCGATGAAAATTTAATCTTGGAGGTCACGGGACTCAAGATGGAGGGGACAAAATTCTACAGGGATAGAAAGTATGCCGTTGAGGCCTTCAAAAATTTCTTGAAGATGGAGGACAAGAAAGGCAACCTGGAGAAGAAGGACAACATATCATACTACACCCCCCAATAGGTAAAACCTTTCTGGGAAAAATTTCTTAGGGCTTTAATGGAATATTTGACTGTGGATGGCAAGTTTATGAAAATTTACAACTATCATTTCGCTATCCTGAACCACTTCCACCATGGGGCTAAAATATCTTTGCCCTTCTATTTAGCCTCCTCTCTAAACGAGAGCTTGGCCGACCGTGCCAAAAAGCCTAGCTCCTATCCTCTAGCGCACCAGGGACTCATTCTGTTGATTTATGAACATATTAAGGATAAGGCTAGGGCTACCAAGGATGATCCTTTAATCATCAATGCTCAGATATCTGAGAAATGCATAGACTTTGATTCGACTGGGGAGCCCAGCACCCCTACCCATAAAAAAAGGAAGGTTGAAACCGAGCAAGATGAAAAGGATGTGCATTTTGATGAAGAAGAGGGAAAGGATAAGGAAACTGATTCTGAAATGGAGCTTAACAAGGAGAAGAATTATGGGGAAGGAGAGGAAGGGGGAAATTCTGAGAATCGTCACCCCAACTATTAATATGCTTTTCATGTTATAAGTTAAGAAAATATTATTACCATTCAAATACTGATTCACCCCCCCTCTCAATATTTTTGGGAATCCTAACAATTGGTATCAGAGCCTAGTCCTCTATTTTCAAAAGCCTAACAGCTTGAGAAAGATCTTCCAATCAACAATCCTAAAAGCAGAGAGAAGAACAAGCAGAAAGGAAGGAAAACAAAAGCAAAAAGAGGGGGTCCCCATTCTAATGGGGCGATGTGTGAAATGGTCACGACAATATCCCAAAGCCAGAGTTGACCGATGCACTCATGGGTTATGACACTAAAGCAAGGAAAGCAAATGTTGGTAGTTTTTTTCTTTGGATCTTCTTTCCCCTTCAACAAAAGCCAATGCCATCTTTTACGTGTCCAAGGGCAACCTTGTTGCTAGTTCCATGGTTGAATTCAAAGTTGTTCTAAGTGTTCAAGGGTGCAGTTGCGAGCAGTGTCCAGAATGGTATCCGCAGAGTCCTTGCTCTGTTCAGTCTCCTCCACATTAGGGTTTTTAGAAGTGGGTGGTTGAAAACATCACCAGCATGCAGGGTAAACAAAGGGAGCTGGAAGTTAAGATCAACAAGCTGATTAAGATGTCTGACTCTGGGAAACAGAATGAGGAGACAGAAAACAATGAAGTGGAGGAGGAAATGGAAATGGAAATTGGCTAGAGAGAGACTTGATAAAAGGGCAACCTTGTTGGAGTGTTCAAGGGTGCATTTGCGAGTGGTGTCCAGAATGGTATCCGTAGAGTCCTTGCTCTGTTCAGTCTCCTCCACATTAGGGTTTTTAGAAGTGGGTGGTTGAAAACATCACCAGCATTTAGGGTAAAAAAAGGGAGCTAGAAGTTAAGATCAACAAGCTGATTAAGATGTCTGACTCTGGGAAACAGAACAAGGAGACAGAAAACAGTGAAGTGGAGGAGGAAATGGAAATGGAAGATTGGCTAGAGAGAGACTTGATAAAAGGGCAACCTTGTTGGAGTGTTCAAGGGTGCAGTTGCGAGCGGTGTCCAGAATGGTATCCACGGAGTCCTTGCTCTGTTCAGTCTCCTCTACATTAGGGTTTTCAGAAGTGCGTGGTTGAAAACATCACCAGCATGCAGGGTAAACAAAGGGAGCTGGAATTTAAGATCAACAAGCTGATTAAGATGTCTGACTCTGGGAAACAGAATGAGGAGACGGAAAACAGTGAAGTGGAGGAGGAAATGGAAATGGAAGATTGGCTAGAGAGAGACTTGATAAAAGGCGACCTAAAACATTTGGAGGACGTCATTAAAATCATGAAGGAACAGGTGGAGGAGGACAAGGGCAATGTCAATGCCCAGATGGCCCGAAACAAGAAAGCCTTGAAAATCCTTATGAACCACAGCCTCCAAGTTCTTAAAGTCTCCTCCCAGAATATGAATGCACTGGTGAATCATCTGGAAAAGAAAAACTAGGAGAAGAACCTGGTTATTATTGAAGATGCTCCTACTTCCAGCCAAACCCACCAAACCCCTAGGTGCAGAACTAGGCAGACTACGACTGAGAAGGACACGAAAATGAAAGAGAGTCAGATTGCCCAGGAAAACATCGACTTGAGGGAAGCGGCCAAGGCAATGATGCTCTTGGTGCAGAATGCAGAAGAAACCATGAAGAGTTTTTAAATTTCTTGCTATGCTGGGCTTGGGGTCAATCTCTTGCTGGCCTCTTGTTGTCCTTTTCTTTGTTGCTGGTTTTTTTGCTGGTCTTTTGTAGCTGTTGTGTTTTGTTTCTTTCCTAAATATCTTTCAAATGTAAATGGGTTTTGGGTCCCTTAAAACCTGTTTTTACTTAATCAAAAAGAATTCCTTTTGTCAATTTCATTGTCAACCTAGTCATGGTATTAAGAAATGTTTCGCATTAAAAAATAAGATTCAAGATTTGATTGATAACAATACTATATCTATGGCAGGTGTGAATGATAAGGGAAATGAATCAGTACCTCCTCCCAATGAAAATCTTAAAATTTTTACCGATCCTTCTCTTCTCATACCTCTAACGTGATTGAGATTGAGTATATTTCTTTCTCCTCAGAGGAATTCACTTCTACGACTCCGAACTTGGTAAATATGGTAGAAAAACAAGATATGCCTAAGGATCCTTGTATTACATTTGACCCTAGTGAAACCATTAGAGCACCTGATGGCCCTTTATTCATAGTTGTGAAGGTTAAGAATATCCCTTGCCATGGCTCTCTTGTTGATCATTCTTGCATGGTTAACATCATCACTAAGGAGTATCTTTTCAATTTACGATTGCATAACCAATATATAATGCTTATAATGTAGTTGTGAAGTTATTTGATGGCTTCTCTTGTCCTACCATTGGCTCTATCACCCTTCCTATTGAAGTTCATACTAAATCTATGGATGTTGACTTTGTTATCATACCCTCTTCTGAGCAATTTCGTGTGAAGGTGGACCATCCTTGGCTATCTTCCATGAAGGCTATTGCTTCTCCAATCCACAAGTGTCTGAAATTTCCTCACAATGGAGAAATCATAACGATGAACCATAGCTTATTTCATCCATCTGAAAGAATCCCTAATGCTCCTATTGATTTCTTTTGGCCTAAACAATTTCAATCTCTTCCATCAAGGAGTGATACTCTTTTTCAATCTTATCAAAAATTGAAGAAAGATATGATCTTATCCTTAAGTTAACCTAGATCTCCAACACTTGACATTCCTATCATACTTGAAGATAAAGTTCTTCCCCTCACAGATAGAACTAATCTCCCTCCTAAGGAATATCTTCAACCTATTCCTATGGATGTGACTATACCTTCTCCTAAGAATAACAACGATATTCTTCCTAAGGTTAGACTTGTACCTCCTCCTCATGGTGGATCTCATCTTCTTCCTACACCTAACATTCCTCCTTTATATGGTGCACTTCCACCTCCTTCCTCTTATCGAGAGAAGAGGCATGTTTCTCCTCTTGTTCAACCTAAAAGACCTCAACCTAAACCTTTAACTATCAAGGAGAGAAACATTCCTACTTTTTCAAGTTTTCCTCCTCCTTCTCAGCCTTCCACTAAGACTTGACGAAATCGTTGTGCGAGAGAACTCTGACGAAGACATCGTGTTCGAGCTCATGAAGTTGTCCCTCCAAATAATCAATCTCTTAAGACTCCAACAGTTGAAATGATTCCCTTTTCTCCTAAGAAAGATGTTCAACCTACATCACCAAATCATAAGTTGCATAAAACATGTGATGGTTTTAGTCCTATTCATGTTCTTGCTCTTCTTTCTCTAAACTTTGATGAAGAAATGGGTGAAAATTTTATTCATGATGGCAATACAAATCCTAATGATTCTAATAGTGAGTATGAATATGTTGACGTGGAGAAGCATTTATCAACTGAATTTTCACAACCCTAATCCTAGTTGCTAGAATCGAACAACATGACTTACAACATAAGGAGAGTCCTTGTTTGGATCTTGTGATAGCTCCATTTGTTGTGCTCGATGTTGCTCATTTGGCATGTTTCTCGCTTTCTCAAAATAGTGATCAGCAAGATCAAGAGGTGGATGTCGTGCTAGATTAGAAATATTAGCACTATAGATTTTATCTTCTCTCTCTCTCTCTCTCTCTCTCTCTCTCTCTCTCTCTCTCCCCTTTCTTGCTCTTTTGTGACCATTTTTCTATGTGTATCCATGTTCTTCTATTTTTCCCTTAGTGTCTATTTGGGGACGATTTAAAGCATTGAGATCCCTTTTGGTATCTTTCATGTTGACTCGAAAGACATCCTCTCTTCTCTTTCTTCCAAGGTAGTGTCCTTCTTTGGGGAATGGTGATTATTATATGCACATATACATATATGATATACATGAGTTATCATACAATATACTAACCCTAAGGGAACTGAAACTACCTCATGCTTCATGTTTTGTGTTCAATATCCTTGGGTTTATTCCTCACTTGGGGGCTAAATTCTTACGATAACATGCTCCCTCTCTTCTCTTTCTCTTGGGTGTATCAAACCTTAAATAAATTACTCCTGATAAGGCACGCGTGATCTCTTTAACATGGGGGCATACACTCCGCTCATATCTTTCCTTTTTGATAATTAGAATTATTTAGTGAACTTGGCTTTGCTTCATAATCTTGGTATCTTTTTCGTGACTCATAGTGAGGGGAACCTTGCTACTTGGAGTCATGGTTTTCCCTTCTTGATCTTCCCTTTTACTTTGTCAATCGATGTCATAAGATCCTAAGTCCACTAGGGCCTTGGTGCATCTTGCCTTCTTGACATAGTAGAAGTCTTTGAATCTTGTTTCCTTGTACTTTACCAGCAATATTGGCATACGCTTATATTCCCGCTAAAGTGGGGGCTAAATGTAGTATCATGAAATTGTGACCCTTGCAATTGTCAACCACATTAGGGTACTCACACACATGATTTGAATCCCTAAGCTTGATCAGGGACCAGAGACTTGCTCGATGTTTGAGAAGTGCACCTTTCTTTCCCTTCGCACTGCCTAGACTACATCTTGTCCTGCAAAAAAGGGTAGGATAGGAGCGTGGAGCCCCTGTCTCTCCTAGGATAGGGCCGTGGCACCCCTGTCCCCTACCCCATTTTTGGACAGGACCCTTTTCAAATGTGCTTTGTAGGTTTCACATTGAGCATGAATACTCCCCCAGTGTTGGCCTGGGACAAAAAATCAGTCAATTAGCTATAATTGACAAGTATTTAAGTGGCATTTCCCCTCCCATTTGACATAAGTTCAAGAAGAATAACACACATACATGAGATCGCGCATTCAAGCATTCAAGAGCATTCAAGCATTCCTTTCCAATATTGAGCATTCTTAAGTCTCCCTTCAAGGCTAGGTGTTGCATTCAAGTCAAGGATTCAACCATTAAAGAGGAGATTCGTTCCAACATTTCTATCACAACCTCCCTTGAGGTGACTTACATTACAGTCTTTCATTTACATTTACTTGTAAGTACTTTCTTTCATCATTTGGTTGATTCCAAACCTAGGATTTGACCTGAAGGCAAACCCCCAATCCCAACACCTTTCCCTCTCTTTCTTGTGTGTAGGTTGAAGGTGTGCAACTATACTTTTGGATTCGGGCTCCATTTGCAGAGGTGGAAAAACCCTTTTCATTTCATGGATTTTTCGAAGGACCGTGTACATTCTCGCCACGGTCGGGGCAACTTTTTCCCAAATTTGCAGGGCGACTTTGTTTCAACAGATTATTGCTAGACCCAGGTGCACAAGTTCATCCTATCCTTCTATATTGAGTTATAATCAGATCTTTGTCACTTTTACACTTGATCATAAGTACACAATTCAATCAATTCAAATCGCAATCTTAGAAGAGGGGATTCACTTACCATTAGTCAGAATTCAATCTCTTCCTCTAGAGGTTGAATCTAGTGTATTTTCCCCCCTCTTCCAATGTAATGTGGAAAATGTGTTTGAAGATAAATCCGAAGTGAAACTTTTATCTCTCCTCGAAGGGAAGAAAATATTTCCTTTTGATATCTCAAACATTCACCTTTTTCCAACATCACAATACTCTATCTTGCATTAGTATGTATTTTGAAGCTTTTGACGAAGGTTCTAGTGTACTGTTGAAAGAATTTAGAGTAACATTTATGTAGATGGCATGTTTTTTTAGATACTATGGAGAAAGTGACAGATGAGTACATCCAAGGTTTGTTTTCTACAAGTATTGGTGATGGTAGTAAATATCCTAAAGTAATTAACAGGTTTGTGGATGCAAATAACCAAGTGGTTTTGGCCTCAAATGAAGACAATTGTGTAGTTGAGATGGTAGAGGCTGAAAATAATTTTGTGTGTAACATTGGTGCTAATGGCAAGATTAACATTTGTATCTATCCTCAAAAGGATTATCCGTCAACAAACAGTGCTAGCGAGGAGCTCAATGATGACACTTAATTCAATATTAAAAAGCAAGAAGGTGAGGATTATAATGTCCATTGGTAATCAATGTGAAAGTATGGGTTGTTACCATGACAATCTAAGTGTAAATTATAATAAACACATAGAAATCTTTCTTTCTATGTCAGATTGTAATCATATTTATGATAAGGTTGTTAGTGATTCAATCTCCCATGATATGATAAATGTATGTTTTTGTGAGTTCGCTGAGTTTCAAGATTCTGAGAATAACAGTGACAATATTAAAGACCTTGGTTTGCAACATGATGTTGCTTAGAGCTCTTATAGAGAACTAGAGGAAGGAACTATGGAAGATATGGAAGAAGAGGGTACATGTTCATCAAGTTGTGAACAAATCGCAAGTTTGTTGTCAGTGGGGTATCAAAGGCATGTGAAAAAAAGTGGTTTTGAGTTCTTGTGTTTCTCTCAAGTGGAGGATGACACTTTTTATAAGGCCATATATGACACATATACCTCTAATATTTCTTCTACCAGTGGGTTAGTTGATATGCAAAGTGATAATGCACATGAAGGTGAGATGCTATTTGATTTTCATATTCAAAGAAATGATAGGTTTGAAAAAGGTGATGATGAATCCAATGACTTTGGTGTGTGTGAGATCTCAACCCATTGTATTGATTCTTGTGATGATGTGTTCTCCTATTTGTGGGAACCCCATTCTGAAAGTTTTCATATGGACATGAGTCTTTGTTATACATTTGAATTAGATCATCTATGTGAACCAAAAATATAATTCTTTTGAACATACATGGGACTTTGATAGTGCTTCTACGTTTTGTTCAAAGGATAAAGAAGTAAGTGGACATATGGATAAACTAGAATTTCTAAATGACTCTCCTTTCTAGGAAGATGAGTTTTTGTTATAGGGAGCCAATATATGATTTTTTCTCTTTTTAAGTATTGGAGGATTATTTGCACAAGTCATATGGTTTGTAGAAGTTTCTTTTTGAAGAGTCTGAGTACGATATGCGAACTTGTGGTGAAAAATGTTGAATGATACCAATTGCAAGTTTGTATATGAGTGTTTTTTATTTTTAGTTCAGTTGGGTACTATTTCAATGAAGCATGACAATGAAGCTGAATATGAGCAAACATTAGGCTATGAATGGGAAAATAATTCTTTAGGTCTTGTGGAAGTTGATAAAGAACATGTTGAGCATGTTGAGTACAACATACTGATGAGTGGAACAAGAAATTGTGCATGCAGTAAGGCAAATTATAGTGATGCTTCCAAATTGGGTTCAATACAATCAAATTAAAATCATGTTTATGATATAGGAAAGTATGGGCTTTTCTTTGTTGATGGCCTTGGGCAATCATATGTGGTTTGATATTCAAGCCACAACAATAGGAAGCCACAACAATAGGGGGGCAAAGATAACCTTTTGACTATGTTTTCCAATGGAGTAGGCACTCAATTTTCTCCCCAGAGATCTGAATTCTTTCTATGTCTGCAAGGGACATACATCTCCAACCAGAACCATTGTTTGAAGTGCATATGTTAAAAATATAATAAAGGCACATATAATTACCCCTCAAAAAGCTTTGCCTAAGGGTTAGGGTTATGTTTTGCCTTGCCCTTGCAATCCATTTTGAATTACCCTTGGCAGGATTTATTTTTTCTCAGTGACATGTTCACCCAATTAACTATGATAGTCTCTTTCTGCATGGGCTTTTCATCGTGCACTAACTGGCCCATGTTCTTGTGTTTATATATTTTTTTTTATTTGGGCAATAGATCAAAGAAGTTATTCTCACCATGGTTTTCCTATCTTGAGTTTTCACATATATTCGGTGTGAATGTGTGTTCATTTATGTTGTTTATTTGCTACATTATTAAGGAACTTGAGTTAAGTATATTCGATGTTTTTTTTATCATTTCTTGGAGAAGTTATTTATGTTAATTAATGTTTAATTTTCACACCTCGCCTACCTCCTTTCACCCCCCCTCAATATATTGTGTGCCCTTCAATTGATATCTAAGCAAAGTTTCCTTGGATAAAACTTAACAACTTGAGGTGGATCTGAGATGGCACATTTGGTTGCTCAAGGAGGTTTTTCCTCAAACCATGCTCCATTGTTTGATGGATCTATTGGTGTAAATTATTTCTCATAATTACACTTTACTTAAGTTGACTTAGGATAATGTATTCATTGTAGTTCTCATATGAGACACTTAGGGAAGTGTGCATCTAGGGAACATGCTTGTAGGAGAAATTCCACTTTTTATGATGTTCTTTTGTTATCACATGAAACCTTTGGTGGGTGATCCACCTATTGTGGAATATTTTATTATTTCTACTACCTACCCTTGCATCTCATTGGACCACATGTCATGATTATGTGCTCCCATTTCCCTATGGCCTTGTCTTTATAGTAGTCTCATGTACATTGTACTTAGTTGGGTATTTTTCATCTTGATAGCAATACAATTTATTCTTGTCATATTATAAATCTCTTATGTGATATTCATTTGGCCTTTATATTTTGGGTTGTATTTGACAAATTCTAATAGGATCAAATTATTCTTTTTGGAGTGGAAGAATATAAGTCTACTTGATGGCTTTGGGTTTTGAGGTATGCGATCTTTGATAGTCCCTTAAGGGATTAGGCTAGTAGGAAATCTTGTGAGAATAATGCCAATTCTGGGAATTCTACTATTTGTGGTTTAACTAACTCTAAGCATGTGAAAATCAAACATTGCAAAATAGCTAAGGATGTATGGGTCAAGCTGCATACTATCTATGAAGGAGATGAGAAGGTCAAGGAAGCAGAACTCCAAACTTGTAGATACCAATTTTAAAGTCTAAAGATGAAAGAGGGTGAAATTATTGTAACATTCCTACTCTAGGTGGATGAGATAGTTTGTTCTATTAGAGGACTTAGTGAAGAACTAAAATAGCTAGTTATTGTGAAGAAGATACTTAGATCCCGACCAGCAAGATTTAATCCTATGGTGGTTGCAATTGAAGAAGCTAAAGATATAAACAAGTTGACTATGGATGAGTTACATAGTTCCCTAATTGCTTTTGAGATGAGATTTAATAATGATAGATCCTCTAGGAAGGAATCTGCTTTCGAGGTGTCTAAGAAGGCAAATGAGTCAGAATTTGATAGTGAATCAGATTCAAAAGAAGAAAACTTTGTTAGAAGACTGCAAAGAGGATTCAGTACTTGTAAAAAGCTAAACTCCCTTTGAAATGTCAAAAAACTTTAGAAATGAAGATCAAAAGAATGGGAAAAATTATTTTAATAACTTTAACAAAAATTAGAATAGTTTCTTTGTAAATAAAGACAGTGAATAATTTGATGAAGAAAATCTAGGCACTACTGGAATGATGGTCAAAAAACTCTATTCATGGCTATGGAGACTCTTCTAGAAATACCAAAATGAACTATCGATGATGATGATCTTATGAAAGAGTTTATTTGCATTGACAAAGAGTTAAAGGGGTTAAATAAGAGGATAACTAAAGAAGTGAAGATACCTGAGAACACCCTCCAAAGTTGACTCAAAAACTTGAAAAAACAAAGAGGGAGGGAAGTCATTGAGTTGAAATTTGTAATAGAAGAAGCAAAGAGGATTGAAAAACCCTTGACATAGAGACTGCTAAACAGAGACAAGGACTATGAGAAACTATAGGCAGAGATCGTTGCATTGAGAAAAGATATTGACAAAGAAAATAATCAGTTGAAGATGAAATTTGAGAAGAGTACAAAGATGCTAGATTAGATTATTGGAATTCCTCAAACCAATATAAAAGAATTAAGTTACAACTAAGATAGGGATGCACTATGAAATGGGTACGGTTTGTGTCAGGTAAATATTTAGTCTTTGTAATGACATATATTATAGCACCTTAAGAAAACCCCCCTTGGTCTAAAAAAGTTATAAGTAATGGAGTTTTTATTCACTTGAATAATTGGCCCAAAAGTTTCTTTAGATAATTATAAGATTGAAGCATCTGCCTTGAGTTTTACACCCTTGGCACTCAAGAAGAGGCTTACCTTTAGGATATGGGAGAGACAATTTTGATCACCAAAATAGAATACTAGTGCCTTTACCTTTGATCTCTTATAATAATTCTATAACATTTTCTCTAAGATTCACTCTACTTGCTTTTGAATCATTCACAAAGTCCATCAATAGAATGTGATCATGTTCCTTAATTATTTCCATATAATGAGAAACACACCATACCCCTCACCCCCAATTTACAAAAAGATATACCATATAGTAGGGTTGTCACTAATCTCAACACACAATATAGGTTGAAATCTAATCATGTCACCACTAATAGCAACAACAAAAAAAAACTTCCTCCACCTCTCAAGGACCTCTTTTCTTTGATACTTCTTGACCTTTCCATCTTCCAACCTCCTATTGCTAAATACTTAGAGAAAATGCAACTATCAAATTGAGAATTCCAAACATCATACAAGTGATGACTCATAGCTACACAAAGACACTTCATCTCCAAAGGACTCCCCTTTCTTGATTCTTCTTAACCTAGCCAACCTCCAATTTTATCCTATTAAATACCTACAAGAAATTCTTTGCAAATTATCATTCAAGTGACCACTTGTACAACCTAACTTAATAGAATTGAGCTACCCCAAAAATGGGATAGCTTATGCACTTAGGAGCATCCAAATCATTGTCTCATACAAGAAATGGTGAACAAAAAAAGAAAAGATTTTGGTGATAATAATTTGAAGGACTTCCATCATTAATAAGATAAGTTACAATTGTTGGAAAAAGATTTACTTCATAACACTTGTGAAGATCCAAAACTAGAAAATCCTTTATTAGCAAACCAATCTACAACTTTATTCCCCTCAATAAATTTTGCCAATACCAACCTCACTAAAGGAATCAAGTACACCAATATTACTAATGAGAGTATTTATTACTATCTAGTTAGAGGATCTCTCTTTTGAAAATCACTTGAAATCAATGATGTTCAATAAATTCCCCTCAATAGAAAGTTTATAAAAAAAATTATCCTTCACTAGGTGTATACTTCAAAACGTAGCCAAATATTTTGTAGAGTGATTATCTCCATGGTTCCTAATTATTCCACAACCTCTTACATCAACCAAGATTCCATTTAGAGGCCTTATCAAAATGTAATTTGAATTAGATAGGAGGACAAAATCACTTAACTAAGTTTTCGTTCAACTTACTCTCATTTAAGCTTACCGCTATCTTCCTTGATATTCCAATTTCTAGTAGCAATAACTTCTCCTTCCAAAATAGTTATATTCCCATTTTTTCTAGCATCACCTTACCTTATCACTACGAAGTTGTCCCTAATAGCCTACACAATCTTAGTTTTCATAATAATGTATATATATTTTCGATAATGGGTAAAGGTGGGTTTTTGAAAGGGTTTGAACCCTTTTACATAGAATCTCTATACAACATAACTAACATGTTGAAACAACAACAAAAACAAAAATACAACAAATATCCAAAATAAAACAAAAAAGGATGCACACCAAACTAAGAAGTTGCTTGAAAATACTAGAGAATGAATAACTTGAGGTGGTAAGAAGTCAAACTACTCCAAAGAGTTTAGGATACAAACACCATCCCTTCAAGAATATTTGAAAGAATTTCACCTAACAAAACTCCCAAGATTGGAAGCTGAGCCCAAATCCAAAGGAGTCCAGTGGTAAGAGATGTTGAATTCCTTAGGCCATAATTAAGAAATCCACACCAAGAATATCCAAGATCATCTCCTTGGTAACCTCCATTTGATTAGTCATTGTGGATTTAGGCACGATGATAGAGGACAACATATCATCAACACCACACTCTACAAAAATATGAATATGGCCGAGGAAGCATAGATTGTACATTCTCATGCAAGGTAACATGTTTTAGTTTAACCTCCTTACACCTCATAGTAGCATGCCCCATTTTGAAGCAATTCACACACACCATCAAGGAATCTACATAAATACATTTTTGCACCCAAATCTAAGTAATTTAAAAAATAGAGAAATTTAAGAAGGAAGCTTCTTAGCAATGTTCACATTGATGCAAATATGAGTGAACAACAAGCTCTTTCAAGATTTTATAATTAGTTCGATAGTACTAAATTCCCCAATCAAGTTAGCAATGCTTGCTAAACACTTCCTCGTCTTGTTATCCCAAAGGAAAGACTATAAGCCTAATCTAAGAAAGATAATATTTAACAAAATATGTCCTTAGAAAATATGAGACATAAATGTGCACAATTGACAAACCATGACCCATGTAAGATAACAATCTAGCCACAAAGCCTCTAAATTTTTTGATCTACCAAGCTTCGAAGTAATAAATATTGGGGTTGTCCCCCACAAACATCCCAACCAAGGAATTTTTCAGTCTATCAAAGGCCCTAGCAAACACAAAGTCAAGAATATTGATAGCTATAGGGGAAAGAAACACCTCCCTATCATTCTTAATAGACTCATCTTGGACAAAATGTGTGACCAAAACATGACCCAAATTCTTCAAGCCATACACTCAAGAAGAGGGTGAATCAATAATAGTAGAGATGCCAAGATAAAGGACGACAAACAAGTTGCATTGAAGCTATCATATATAGAACTTGGTGCAACTCATCCTTTGCCAAACCTTCCATACCAAAGATTTATTCACAAGAGCTCGCATAAGCGAAATGAACACCCCCTCACGTTGACCAATCCCTTTCCAATAAAAGATCAAAATCAATATATGCATATAATAGTTTCTTTAATATTTTAATTTTTTTTATTGAAAATCACTTCATACTTTAAGTCAAATTTTAGAAGTGTTGCCAAGTGCTTTATTAAAAGATGATAACATTTTTCTTTAAATCTTACAAATAAATTTCGGTTCAAGTTCAAATTATAATCGATTTGTCATGTTCTATTTGATAATATCTTTGATGCAAATGTGATTTTGATTAAGATAAATTAGTGGGAGTAAAAACCCTCTACATTAGAAAGAATTACACGAAATTAATACAATAAATTTTTAGATAAGAAAAACATAATAGAATTACAACTAAGCTACCAAACAAAAAAACAGAACTACAATCATATTACCAAATACAAAATTATAATAACCTAAAATTCAATCTAAATTATACCATATACAACCAACCCTACTTAACTTGGAACCCTTAAAATTTGATGTGTGATTGAAAGAGATTTGATACAGATTTGTTTACCATGAAAAAAGTGTTGTCAAAAATAGACCCTAAATATCCTACACTATATTCTTACTAGTCTTTCCGTTGGGCTCTTCAATTCGTAAACAAGTGCCACGTAGTGGCGAGTACTTGCCTTATAATATTGATATAATAGAATAATTATGAATATAAATTTTATATATTAATATTAAAATATAAGAAAATTAGCATTAATCATAACTAAATAAATCTAGTTAATTATTATAGAATTGATTTAATATTATGATATAAACATTGATATAATATGATAATTATTAACATTAATATTTTAAAATTAAAAAATAATATTTTATCATTAATAATAAAATAAATAAATCTAATTAATTATTCATTAATTTAATATTTAATAATTAAGAATATATCTCAATAAGAAATAATAAATATAATTATATAATAAATTTATTAACATATAATATATATTATATAAATAACAATTATGTATTTCAATTGATTATTAACAAATTAATATATTATTTTAAGAAATTTGTCTTGAAAAATTAATTATCCTTCACTATATTAATAAAATAATTTTTTAAAAATTTCATAATAATTAATATGTAATGTAGATTATAATTTAATTAACATATTATTTTAATATTTATAACAATTAATAATAATTTTTTAAATAAATATGGGTAAGGAGGAGTGGCAGCATAAAAAAATCCTCTGAAAAATCCGTCTATAACAAGTAAAACAATATTGTCCAATGGTTGATAAGAAAAACAAATTTTCTAATTTGAAAACTTAAAAAATATGCATTAGACTTTAAGAAAAGTAATAAAGTTTAAAAAAATAAAAAAATACTTGTTTACAATTGATCTAATTAAATTTTTTTAATAACCATTTAAACATAGAAAAAAAAAATCATTACAATAGTATTACCTAACGACAAGTACTAATAACACACATTGTATTGACAAACTAAGAAATGAATTGAAAATAATGAGTGGTCAAAACTGAAGCAGCAAGCATAAAATAAAAGAGTGTATATATTATCTGCATACAAAAAACTCGCCGTATTACAATTGAATGCCAACTAATTTCGTGAAGGTGAGATGAAGGATAAGGAAAAACAAAAACAAATGAAAAAGAAAAAGCTAAAAACCTATAACGAAGCTTAACTGTTCATACATGCCTTTATCATGCGTTACATACACGCGTGTATTATTAGAATTAGATTGATTATGCATATCTTCAATCTCCTTTGGAGGTGAGTTCTAACTACAAAATTAGCTATACGAATAAATTTCAAATAAATAATTTTTTATTAATTTAAATTAATAAGTTATATATTGTTTTAGTATAAATTTTCTAAGACAATATTATTTCTAAGAATTATTATGTAAAATCTTATTTTAAAATTCATGCAAAAATTAACATACAAATTTCTTCATACAAAAAATTAACATACAATTTTTTTCATACAAAAAATTAACATACAATTCTCTTTAACACAACTGTAGTAGATTTTCATTACATCATTTTTAAGTTTGTCCATATATATTGTGTTATACAGTATTATTGCTTCAAACACTTACAAATATGGTGCCAATTGCATACCTCCTTAACACAGTAGCACGATAGAAAACAAAATTGGACCATGTAGACTATTGTAAATCTTTATATAATTTAGTTTGAATTTTTTTAAATTAATATTATATTTTTAATTAATTTTTTTTTTAGTCAAGAAAGGAATAAATAACTTTCAATATTGAATAATTTAAAAAAGATAAATTTAATTTAAGATTTATATTGGATATATTAATGAATAATAACAACTCATTACTTAGAGAAAAAAGAAAACAACAAATTTTGAAAAAAAATAGAACCTTTTAAAAGATTAACTTAAAAAAGCCAAACAATAATATATTTGTAGTAGAGCTGTTTTATTTTATTTTATTTTAAATAGGGGAAGATTCTAAATTATTATTTTTTTCACAATTTTAAAGTTGCATGGGATACTTAACTACTTATATTAAATAAAAATAAAGTTAAGCAGTTGCATGAGAACATGGGATAAGAGTTAACACAATAAGCTAGAGAATTTGCAAATAATAAATTTTGAATTATGAAAAAAAATTATAATTACATATTTCAATATTTTATTCAATATTTAACAAAAATATATTAAACCTTCAATAAAAGAATAGCTAATAAAGAATGTTTAACAATTCTAAAAGTAATTTTAACTTCTTAGAGAAGAATAGCTAATAAAGAATGTTTAACCATTCTTAAAAACGGAATTGAAAGAAGGGCTGGTAAACTAATTTGTTCGTATGCTGCTTCAGTTAAATGAATTCCATCCCAATTGAAATATTGTTGAGGATTGTGACATGTTGTGGATCCAGGAGTACCACAAAGGTGTTGGATGTCAAATTTGTAGGGTCCACCAGCTCCACAACAAGTTTGGAGAACATCACTTTGCATCCCTTCACCATTCAAAGTTTCTCTTCATGTTCAATACTTAAACTAAAATAAAAATAAAATTGGAAAGAACTGAAAACAAACAAAAGAGCTCTTACCATAACAGGATGGTTTCTTTATGATTGTAAGCGCTGCATTATAATAATCTGCAAAGACTATTGAAACCCTTGGATTCTTTTGTTGCAATCATTTTACCATTTGTTTCAGAAGCTTGTTGCTTTTTTCTGAAAATTGGTTATAATTTTTTATACACCCACTACTATCCTTTTCACCATCTTTTGTAGAAAGATAGGATGGTGAACAACCAATAGGCAAATTGTTTTGAATTAAAATCTTCCTTGCTCCTCCTAAGTTAATCAATGTCTACAAATGAATAAAGAACAATCTATTAAATTACTACAATTTAAAAAATTAAATAACAGTTATTGAAATGAAAATTTTTCTTTTAATTTAAATTTTAAACATAAATCTAGATAGGATTTTGAATATGCTCACCTCTAATGCTACTTTAATTTTATTTATAACCAGAGGAATTAAGGATTCCACTTCAGTTAATGGTCTTTGCTGTGCAAATGGATAGTTGTAATCATTTTCACCTATCTCTCCCATCAAAAACATTGCATTTGCAAAATGGCTCTCACAATCTGAACATAAAATAGAAGTGTAAGACTCTTGGAAAGCTAGAACATCCATTATTAGAGTAATTTATCTAATTTAAAAGAAAGTTAAAGCTTCTTTTAAATCTTATTAATCAATTAGAATCAATGATAAAAATTATTATTGAATTTTTTTTAAAAAATATATAATATAATTGTAGAAGATATACACACCTTTGTTAGATGAACAAAAATTTCTCTTATAGTCTAAGAACCAATTGTTTGTCCAAAATGGTCCAATTCCTTTTGCTGTCAAAAAAGATGATTCCAAAGCAGTAGCTCCAGCAACTGCAAAGTTTATGCCATCACTAAAATTTGCATTTTTATGCAAATAAGGTTTTAGAAATGCTTTAGCTGCAATCAAAACAAACAATAAATTAAAATTTGAAATAAATTGTGAAAGAGAAATATTCTAATATGATTAGATTCTCATTTCCATTTCTCCACTAACAAGGTTTCAAATCTCTTATTTTCAATATAAACAAATAATATTGAAATTTACTAAGAAAAAATATAAGATGTAAGAAATAAAAAATTTACCAATGAAATCAGCAATCAATCTACCATTAGAACAACAACCAGTTGGAAAACCAAATGTTTCTCCATATGGAAATTTTCCAATAATTGCACCCAGACCTTGATGATTTGAGATTAACAAATTTCCAGTGTCTGCTAATGAATCTCCAAAACTATATATTGAAAAATTGCAATCTCCCAAATAAACTTGAGAGAAAACCAACACCATAAACAATATTTTTATATACTTCATGTTTGCACTATTTAACTCTCCCCTACAACTTTTCTTGAATTACACAATCAAACCTTCAACCAAATGGAACTTCCAAAACCCTTATATAAGAAAATTATCAATATATTTAGAGAAATATATGTTTAGAGATTTTCATGCATTAGTATTAGATTTTAAATTATTTTAATAATATGTATTTAAAAATATAACTATTAACATAAATAATCTAAATAAATATATATAATTGAAATTAAAAAAAAAATATTTACAATCAAACTTCAAGAAATCCCAACTTCTAAAACACTTATATTAAAAAATATAAATATATTTAAAAAATATATTTTAATTTTTTTCATACATGGTATAAAATAAACACTTGTATAATAAAATTATCAATATATTTAGAGAAATAATGTTTAGAGATTTTCATGCATTAGTATTATAATTATAGAACATTACTACTAGTGCTTCTATGAGTATAAGATTTCTGTTTGATGGATGCATATAAAATGTGGAGTGAATTTTTAGTATAAGATTATCTTTGTGGAGTGAATTTTTAGTATAAGATTATCTTTTTATGGATCATGCATGTTTCAAAAGATTTTCATTATCTTTTTAGTGTAATATATGGGTGCTTTTTTGAGTATAAGTTTTTCTTATTATATTTTGTAAATTACAAAATAATTTATATTTATTTCATTATTAATTTTTTCATTTAATTTTAAAAGCAATGGAATAGAAATTTTTAATTTAAATAAAAAATTTCTTCTTATTATTTATATTGTGAAGATCTTTATTAAATAATTTTATTGGAAAGCTTCCATATATATTAAAAATTTATATTTAAAAAATAATAATATTCAAATATTATATATATAATTTATGAATTATAGTTTATTTATTTTAAAATAATTATTAATGCAGTATTTCATTAAATAAAGCATACAAATAATAATTCATGATTTTTTTTTTATAAATAAAGCAACTAATTAAGAGAACACGTGCATGTTATAAGACATGATATTACCACAGCTAAAAAAGTAATGCTTTTACATAAATAAAAGAGGTTAAAGTGTATGTGCTTTTAAAAACACACATTTAAAACTTGAAGTGAATATCTTAATTAAAAACAAAAGAATTGAAACTTAAGGGATGGGGTTGTTTAAAGAAGAAGAAGAAGAAAGAATTTTAATGTCCACGAGGCTAAGAATAGCCTATGGGACAATCTGATCAAGCAGAATCAGTTTTTTTTGAAGGTCTGATCTCTGCTTATTCAGGCTAATGATGAGAGCACCCATCTTCACGATATGCTCCTCGTTGAACAGGTTATACCATGTGCTGGCAGTTAGGAAATTGGCAAACTTCTCCCAGCTGACTTTAAGTGCTTCACACTCCAAGATAAAATGTTTTTCAGTTTCCACACTCCCGCTGACGCAAAACGGGCAAACTCTTTCTTCCCAAATCTCTTTTGGCCTTTTCCACCACACGGTCTCACACTGAAGTTGGTGAGAGTTGGTTCTAAGTTGTGCGATTAGAATTTTAGCCTTCCATGATATATTAGGTCCTATATAGACTTTTTGAAGATGATCATAATTGGGGTTGAACTCATTAATATAGTATTGTTTCTTCCTTCCTAACCCAATACTCCAATTTTTCTTGTAAAACTTTTCCATACCGAAGACCTTTATCTCCTTGTTGTTTGTGGGGCATGAGTTCAAATAAATATCCCATTTTTTCAACCATTTGATGTTTTGTTTCATCCACGTCTTCTTCCTTTTGCACAAAGTGTCGTTGACAACAACCTTAGGCCATCTATCTTCTCCCATTTGCTCAGTTCTTTTTAAATAGCTAATGAGACGCACCATAGCAGCTGCCTCAATAGGGGCAGCACCCGTTTCACTTAACATGATATCATATGGGACCGTGCTTTTAGTTTTGAACTTGCTTGTGATCAAACGTTTTTGAATTCTCTCAATTTGCTTCCATTGAGAATCTAAGGTACGGCTGGCCCAAACTTCACAACCATATAGAATAACCGGCAACACCAAAAGCCTAAAAAGTGTTTGGATGGTTTTCCAATCCCAAAGCTCAGCCTCTCTGCATCTATTTTGAAGTGCATAGAGTGCCTTCCAGCCACCTAGAGTTCTCTTCTTCCTGCAACCTTCCCAACTAAGACTCTTGTTGAAATCAATTCCAAGGTATTTGTAATCTGTAACTTCTTCAAGAATGCTACCTTCAAAGTAAAACTCATGTTGCTCTTGTTTCCTTCTACTTGAGAAAACCATGATTTTCGTCTTGCTGATATTAACTTGCATTCCCACAATATTGCGAAAGCGCTCAAGGGCAAATAAGTGCTCTTGCAAACCAAGGGCGGAATTAGCAAGCAAAATGAGGTCATCAGCATAAAGGAGCAGCCTTATCACAAATTCACCCAATTGAATACCATCACCATTCTGCATGTTTAACCATTCTTCGAGTTTGTCAATGTATAAGCCAAACAAGGTAGGGGAAAGAGGACACCCTTGTTTGACACCAATATCACTCCTAAAACTAGTTGAAATGCCATCAGGAGTTCTGATTTTCACTTTAACCTCCTCATAAAGCCTATGAACAGCAGCCCTAAGATGAGTCGGGATACCAAGCTCTTCCATTCTGTGCCACAATTTGTCACGTGGGACTATGTCAAAAGCTTTTTTGAAATCAACAAAGCAACAGAAGACATCTTCCTTTTTCTCCCAGGTTTTTTCGATGATGTGTCTCAAAGTAATACTATGATCAACTGTGGAATGTTTAGGTCTGAAACCAGCTTGGCCTTTTGCACATTTATGATTTTCTTCTGCCCATTTGCTGATTCTATTTTCTATCATGCTGCCCAATAACTTAGCGAACAAAGGATTGATCATTATAGTCCTGTAGTTGGAGGGGTTATTGACATCTCCACTTTTGAAAAGAGGTATAGCAAGACTTGTAGTCCAATCTTTAGGAAACCCATGAGGAATGATGTTATTGAATATTTTTGCAATATGAGGGGCAAGGACTTTCATGCCCCACTTGAGAAACTCTGCTTGAAGTTCACCTAAGTCTTTATCTTTACCAACACCCAATTTCTTAATACCCAATTCAATTTATTGCACAATGAAAAGATTAGTAGAAATGTTGACCAAGGGTGGGGGAGCCACCTCCAAATCATGTTCATAAAGTTGCCTAGCATAATCAAACCATTGAGTGGCTGTGATACTATTGTCAATTTGTTTCTTTTTTTACTGCAGCTCTTTCCAAAAAAGTTTGGGATTATATTTGCTAAGAAAAATTAACTCTTCCCTCCTAGTACACATAAAATCAGCTTTCTTTTTCTTTAAAATCTGTTTGTAAGCTTTGATGTGAGTTTCTTTATTATTTGACTTTCTTAAACCTCTTCTAGCCATTTTGCATTCCTCATCAAACCAAGCATTCACCGGGAAACAATTTGTCTCAGATTTTTTGTTTTTTGTTCTTTTGCATTTTGAGAGGGCCACATGGATCAGATTTGTTAACTTATGACTATTGAGATCATGAAATGTCTTTTTCTCCCATTTAAGAAGTCTCTCCAAAGCAGCCTGGAAGATACAAGCATTTTCTTATGTCAAAAGAATTTTGCCCTTTGATTGTTGTTGTAGGGAAGGTTGATTTTTTTCCACATAATACCTCTTTTCTGCCCAAACAATACTTAAATAGATCGGTTTATGATCTGATTTGAGGTCCCATAAATGTTCACCAATCACCATATCTTCGATATTTTCACATAGGCTATGTGAACAAACAACGTAGTCAACCACACTCGCCCCATTGTAAGTGTTGCAAGTGAAATTGCTGGAATTTGTCCATCTAATCAGACCATTACAGATAATTAAGTCAAACATGCCATAGAGAGTAAGCAACTCTTCCCCAAATTGGTTGCAATCATTGGTGTCTTCTGACACTCTCTCCCATTGATGATTTTCTTCTTCTAGGAGCCAAATAGGATTACAATCATCTTTACAGCTAAAGATGCAAGCCTGTTCACTTGCAGTTCTAGCATTGAAATCCCCCACAAGGAGGACCTCGCCAAGCTAAGAGAACACATCAATATCTTTTTTTAGGGCAGCAAAGGGGTCTTTGCTGTCAAGACCACATTTCTTGTAAGTTTTGGAGACCTGTGGAGCAAAATAACATGCTGCAATCCTAATAAAATTGTAATTTTCTAAGATCTTAAACCATTAAAACTGTTTATTGGAGTCCTCTTTTTCAAGCTGAATGAGACGCCCTTCTTTTTCTTTCACTAACACCAATATCCCACCATGACCCTTGCCATTGCTAGCTGCTTTGTTCCACACTGACATTTTTTAATAACCTTCGAACGTGGGAATTTTAAATAAAAGAGAGAGAAAAGGTAGTTTTGAAGCAATGCGTGGCAGTGGAGTGGAAGTGCTACCATTTTGGCAATATCTCTGCAATAACTTCACATCTTCTTAAGTGGTGCTTACTATTTTCAACTAATTTGTGATCGGATTGCATGCTAGTATCAACTCATCTCTTACCTTTTCAACAACCTATTAACAGATGACTAAAAAATGGATTAAGTCAAACTCTTTATTCAAGGTCATTAAGACTGTAGAATCTTGTACACTTTTTAAATCAATTATTGTTTAAATATCTTAAACCATTACTTGGTGATATTGATTAAACCTAGCTAATAAATAAGGTCACAAGATAATGACATAATCTATCATCATGATGTTATTATATGAATATCTGTAAAGAAATGAATTAAAGGAATTGTGGAGAACAATGTAGAATTGGTGAATAGTGTATTTCAAGTCAGGTACACGGATGTGAGGATTTACTTACTCAAATCGACATCTTACCTAAAGATGCAATATATGTCAAATTGATAAAAATTATTAATCTTCATTAATAGTGAATATGGGACATGAAATTAAGTTGATATATCTTAATCTCATGTTGATAAAAGTTTTGGTACTATATATATATATATATATATATATATATATATATATATATCATGATTATGAATGAAATATTCTTTGATTACAAGTATAAATATATAGTGCATTCTCGTGTCATTGATATATGTATCACTTCTATTTATGTGTAAAACATATGCCAACGTGCACAATTGACCGACATATGATAGTAATTGATAAATAGATACTGCGTGGATTGATGATTGTCTACTCATGTATGTTTTGTGCATATTATGTATTCATTGATTGAGTTATATGAGTTGGATGGGTTTCGAATATGGAGTTAAGAGAAGGGTTGGTTTCCAAAGAAGTATAAGTCTCTATTTAAACTCATCTTCCGGTAGTCGGCTCAAAAATAACTTTGGCCAAAGTTTTAGTTGATATCTTAGTACATTCTTTCTAATTGAATCATTATATTTTCACTCTCTTCCATATCTTAGTGTCATTGCAATAGCATCTTAGATTGTAGATGTACACTAAGTTGCACCAGATTCGAGTTGCTAGGCATCCTTGTGTAGGGTCAACAGTTCCTCATGTCATGAAGAACTCTAGGGAAGTGTAAATGATTTGTGGTTGGGCGGCAAAGCGCTTCGGCAATGTTCTCACCCATGGCGTGCTTGTGGGAGAGAGATGTCGGAAGCTCCTATCAAGGTGATTATCAACTTTGTAAATTATGTATTGTTGCATTCGACCGTATGGTCTTTTGTAAATACATTTGATGTCTTATGTTTTCTTATGTTGAGCCTATGTACATATAAATTATGTCAAAATATAACATCATGTATCTATTCTTTTGTATATAGAACAAGTTGCTTTAATTAATGATTAATATGTGTAATTATGTAGTTTAATATTTTAATAATATGGAGGTCCTTACATTTATGGACCACTGGATGTTTTGAAATTCTAAATAAAAAGCATGTATAATTGAATCTAGAAGCTATTTGGCTACATATAAGATCTTCTCCTATATCTCAGAACCAAGAGACAGTCAAGAAAAAGGATGAAAATGGGAACAAGCATAAAAGAGGCAATGAATATTGTAATTGTAGTAAATGAAAGTAAAGAGGGTATGTTGGTTTGTGAATGGACTTGCAAAGAACTATTGTCAAGACTTTGTAATCCATGTTTTCCCATAAATCCCACACTTGTCCATGTGCAACAAATTATATCATTGTTGGTGGTCTTGGTGAGATGATCAACCAATCTCTTTATTTACCTTTACTTATTTTGTTAAGGAAGGTGTCTAATTTCATACTAATTGATTGTATGCAGCTTATATTGTGATTAGTGAAGTGAAGTGGTTCATTTGCTAGATTTGGATGCCAAAGAAACCTCCAAAAGAGTGTTGGAGCAAGCTCTAAATATATGACAATACTACAATATGAGGGCATAAACTCATCTTGTAATTGGAGAGCCAAAGAAGAAGATCTGTGAAGTTTTGCAGTGATTGGGAGCAGATCTTTTGGTAATGGATTTTTTTGGTAATAAAAAGTCATGGACATTGTGCTTTCGTAAGATAATTAATTCCTTTGAACACTATTTTTCAATAGACAAGTTTTGTAAAATTGTTTTTGGTTTTAAGTGCGTATGTTTTGCAATCTCTATTTTAGATCATGTATGGATCACCTAATGTGATTTGAAACATTGATTACAAAACATACATAGTCAAAACAAAAATAAATCATACACTACTTCATGAATTGTGGAAAATTCATGCCCTTAATAGATGAGTTTTCTCAGATTACATTTTTTCAATAGACAAAGTTTGAACAAGATTGAGAAATTGAAATATTTTTAGATCCAATTTTAAGTCATACTTTGTGAGACATATGAAAAATCAATTATACAATATACTCAATCATCTTTATGATGAAACTTGATAAATTATCATCTGTGAAAGCTTTAGTGAGTGAAGTTAATATCAAATCAAAAGTTTGAAGGATACTTGGCTAAAGTATTTTTTATTTTGCAGGGAAATCAAGGGAAGTGTGAGTCATTATTGCTCTCAAAATGAATTTAATTCTCAGTTTTAGTGATAACCAAAGGAGAATGTTCTCTTTATCAGATGATCCAAAATATCTAACAAAAATCTAAGTTGATGATCCCCGTCAAGTAAAAATCAAAGTTACGCTTTAATTTGTTTCAATTGCTCAAGGCAAAACAATTCACATATACAATGTAATGTGATTTACAATGAGTAGTTCATTAATGGAAGAAATTTCATAGTGGCTGCAATTTCAAATTAGTGATTTGATGTTGAAAACCAAGGATCAAAAGTTGTGATAATCATAAGACTGTCGCACCCCTTTAATATTTAATTTTTTGTGCCTTGTGTTTGGCCCCTTCCCCATGGCCACAACTAAACTAGATGCAAAAAAAATTTATAAACTTTGTGTTATTGTTTTTCCCAAAAATTCAAGATCTTTGATCGTGATGAGTACAAAAAGATGTGACTTTGATTTTTCAGAAAAATCAATAACATGAATTTTATAACCACTTTTGGAACCATTTTAGCCACGTCCCTTCCCATTCCCACCTTTTAGTCATAACATGTTTGTGTGTGATTTAATTAAACCCTTAAGTGACCGATCAGAGGTTTGCAACCACCATGGCAAGTAGCTAAGGCAAGTTGCGATTTGGTGATGTAGTCGTAAGTAGTCACAACAAATGTTGAGCCACATCTTTGCAGCTTGGGAGTAGCAATCTGGAGTAAGTCTAGACGAAGTGGCAAGAGGATGTCATTTATCGTTTAATCACACCAATGCAAGAAAGGGTGATGTCATGAATCATGATCCATAATGGAGTGAAGAGTTGCCACGTGTCAGGTGGGACCGATGAGTGGAAGGTTAATTGTTACATAAATTGCCAGATCACATGGTCGCAACAGTCAAGGTGAACTTCTATTTAACCTTGCGATGTTGCAATGGACCGTTGAAGGTTATGAAAATGTCAAGTCACATCATCACAGTCATCAAGAACAAGTGCTATTTCAAACTATGATCCTATGATTGGCACCTGACGGTTAAATAAAATATTAATCGCATCTTTGTGGCTTCTATGTAACCATTTTGAACTAACCTATGCCTCTGCGAGAATATGACATGTGTCCAAGCCGGGTGAAGGAAAAACAAAGGAATAAAGAGACAGACCTATCACTAAGGCACATCATCGCAAGAATAAAGATTGAGCATGTCCAAGCCCTATGATCCCGTGAGATCTTTACATGTGTCCAATCTGGTTAGTGAGAAAAGATGGTGACTGTATGATCACATGGTAAAAATGGAACATGTTTAGTGTATCAAATTGGGACTCATTGAGTTATCTCAGGGGATTTCAATGGGTGTCTAGGAAGGAATTCGAGATGATGGTGAAGCTTGTGAGTTGTCCTCGGTGGCGGTTGATGCACTCCGTCAAAGAGATTTGAATTTAATCAGGTGGTTGGTATATGACATTCCCACATAATTTTAATTTATGATATCTCTATTTAATGCATATCTTTCAAAGGGATATGGTAGGATTCTCTCTATCCATGTGCATCAAATAATCCTATAGGGTTACCCGATTCTCTATAATGATAAGCAATTTTGTGTGAAGAAAAGGAGAGCTTCAGGTTATCTATAACAACTACCACCCGCAGAAAGAAAAGAGAGAATGTTTGTCTTTGTCGATCTAAAAAAAATTGTTTTTCTCTGTCAGGCAGTCACCTACTATTTCTTGAGATTATAAATGTCTTGAAGCTTGTTTCTCCCTTGTGTTATAAAAGGGAATTCAGGTTCACTTTGCAGGGGTTCTAATTTTACTTTTGTATGGGATGAAGAGAATAGCTAGTTTAAATCTTTGTGTAGATAATATAATTTTAGAGTCTTATGCAATGTAAATAGTATTGAAGACTTTTGTGCAAGTTTAACGAAGATATCACACCAAGTTGTCTCTTATGTGGTGTTCTTTCAATTGTATGTTTATTTATTTAGGATCCCACAAATGTGTAGTGTGTTTACTGGTTTCCTTCAAGGAAGGAATTAAATCCTGTAAGTGCATTATAAAAATTAAGGAATACAGTAGAGATCATAAGTATGATTTGGAGTGTTGAATTAGAATGCTTATGTTAGGCATAGGTTTTTCAGATTCACAAGTTTATTTCATGAAGTTCATTTGATGTATGACTATGTCCCAAAGAATTTTATGTTTTGATGTGTTGCATGTTTTAGGTTCTTCATTGGTGTATGGTGGATTTTAATTGTAGAACCAGGGTTTTTGTGGTTGGATCTTTGTTTGGTTTTACAATAGTTTAACTTCCAAATTTCATCGTATATAGGAGGAACTCTCAATGAGTTCGTGTAGCATCCTAAATTGTACTCCCTTACAATTTAGACCATATTTTGAGCCCTCACCTTAGTGTGCATCCCCCAATGCCTGATTAAGGCCTGATTATGCCTTCACCATGCAAATTTGGCCTTGCCTTTATTCAACACACTGCATGACCCCTTGTTTTGGCCCCATAATAGGGTAGGTGATCTGGTCCTCATTGGGACTAGAGTTCCACGCTTTGGTCCCCCTTAACTGGGCCCCTCTTTGACCCCCTCTTGCCTCTTCAAAAATGAGCAAGAAATATCTCTTTGTGTCAGCCTATGTCGGGAAATTAGCATGTTTTTCAACGGGCAAGTATATAAGGAGGTTTCCCCCTCTCATTTGCATAAGAACAAGACACCAGAAAAGACGAAGTAAATTATAATCATCAAGCATTCAAGCATTGAATCATTCATCATCAAGCATTTCTAGAGGTCTTCAAGGTTGCATTATTCATTTATCAATTGTGGAGCATCATTAAATAATTAATTTGCAAGCATGTGTGTGTGACTAGGGTTTTGTCATGTTCATGTCATTTCATGCAACATATGTGATTACATTCAAGAAGCAAACCATCATTATCAGTCATTGTAGATCTAAGGTATATCCTTCCATTATTTATTTCAATATTTGTAATATTTCAATCAAGGTCAATTCCTAAACCCGAGTTTGACTTAGGCAAGCCCCTATTCCCAACCTATTTCCCTTTCTTTCTGTGTGCAATAAATAGGTACGAAGCTACGATCTTCAGAATAAATATTATTTGCAGAGACGAATCAACCCTTTTCGGTGTGTGAAAAGTTAGGAGGACAAGAGCGACAGGTGCTCCGATCCCAATATTTTTGGAGCTTTCAGGGATTAGGTCCAAATGTGCATTTACTGCTCAAATCCAGGTGTGTGCCTCAATTTGACGATTGTAGCTCACTATTTCCGCATTTTTTCCTTCATTTTCAGCACTTTTCCCTAATTTCAACATTTCAACTCACAAAAGAGGGAAAATCAATTCACACCCCCTTGAATCCAATCAATATTCAGTCCTTATCATTACTGATTTGTGACTAAATCTATTAGATTCACCCCTCTTTTGAATGTAATGGTAAATTAGCGGTTTTCATCTCCCTCATGGTGGAAACCCTAATTTTCCACCCATTATAGTTCATATCTTCCTAAAGAATCTAGAAGATTAATTCTGCATGTTTTAAAATTGCTTTTGATATTTGAAGGCAATTTGAAGTTCCACGCTTTGGTCCCCCTTAACTGGGCCCCTCTTTGACCCCCTCTTGCCTCTTCAAAAATGAGCAAGAAATATCTCTTTGTGTCAGCCTATGTCGGGAAATTAGCATGTTTTTCAACGAGCAAGTATATAAGGAGGTTTCCCCCTCTCGTTTGCATAAGAACAAGACACCAGAAGAGACGAAGTAAATTATAATCATCAAGCATTCAAGCATTGAATCATTCATCATCAAGCATTTCTAGAGGTCTTCAAGGTTGCATTATTCATTTATCAATTGTGGAGCATCATTAAATAATTAATTTGCAAGCATGTGTGTGTGACTAGGGTTTTGTCATGTTCATGTCATTTCATGCAACATATGTGATTACATTCAAGAAGCAAACCATCATTATCAGTCATTGTAGATCTAAGGTATATCCTTCCATTATTTATTTCAATATTTGTAATATTTCAATCAAGGTCAATTCCTAAACCCAAGTTTGACTTAGGCAAGCCCCTATTCCCAACCTATTTCCCTTTCTTTCTGTGTGCAATAAATAGGTACGAAGCTACGATCTTCAGAATAAATATTATTTGTAGAGACGAATCAACCCTTTTCGATGTGCGAAAAGTTAGGAGGACAAGAGCGACAGGGGCTCCGGTCCCAATATTTTTGGAGCTTTCAGGGATTAGGTCTGAATGTGCATTTACTGCTCAAATCTAGGTGTGTGCCTCAATTTGACAATTGTAGCTCACTATTTCCGCATTTTTTCCTTCATTTTCAGCACTTTTCCCTAATTTCAACATTTCAACTCACAAAAGAGGGAAAATCAATTCACACCCCCTTGAATCCAATCAATATTCAGTCCTTATCATTACTGATTTGTGACTAAATCTATTAGATTCACCCCTCTTTTGAATGTAATGGTAAATTAGCGGTTTTCATCTCCCTCATGGTGGAAACCCTAATTTTCCACCCATTATAGTTCGTATTTTCCTAAAGAATCTAGAAGATTGATTTTGCATGTTTTAAAATTGCTTTTGATATTTGAAGGCAATTTGATGTATTTTTTCATCAATTTTAATGGACTGGTTGCACATTTGAAGCGGACCCAAAGACGTAGCCCACAAGGGGTGAACTTCGTTATCAACTTGCAGTGTATGGTTTATGTTTATTTCTAGTTCTTTTTAATTTTACTCATTTAAATTACTTATTGAATGGTGTTAATTCAATAAAGTAGTTATGAAAATTTTAATAATGACATTTAAATTATTGGATTTCAAATTAGTGTGAAAGGGTTGTTTTTAACCACTAATTTTGGATCAATAAGAGTATGGAGACATCCTTGTGCACACAAGTCCTTTATAGGGACTTGGTGGGTATATGCAAAGAATAGTCAACATAATGATACCTTCATATATCTAAAATTATATTGAAACTTATTAGATCATGCATAAGAGAACCATCAAACATGTCACACAATAAAAACCATGCCCCAATATACACTAGTCAAGGCACACCAAGATATAGAGAGACCTAGGCTGTCCTAAGTAGGTATAATCATGGGAAATCAATTAAATTAAATTAAAATATTGATGCATGCAAACAAATCCTTTGTCCAACACACATATCTTGCCAAGAGGTAGGACAAGTATCTCGATAAACTACCAAGCATGGGAATGATGCATCCTCATAGACATAATGGATAAAAGATCACTAGAAGGCAATTGACATGCTGACTAAGGAATGTGAGCTAGGATGACTCAAACCTGATTTTGGGTGACACGCTATTGACAGGTGTTTGTGATACACGCAATTAAAGTAAGCTTAGTTTGGTGGGAAGCATAGTGTAATGAGATTAAGCTTAGTGTGATGGGATCAAGCTCAGTGTGATGGGATTCTCCTTATTCACAATATTGGGACATTCACCATCTCATCTGAAGGGAGGGGAGTGGTGGGGAGAATGGATGTGGGAAAGATTCATGCATGAGGCAAAGGCAAAGAACCCCTACACAGATAGGTAATGGATGACAATATGAGCTGGATGACAGGATGGAAGTACAATGTATGGGGCAAAACAAGATGGGTGGATAATGAGGGATGAGCACATAATAAGTATCCAAATAGATGGTGGATTCAAGTTATTTACCTTGATGCCTAAGAATAGGTTTTCACTAAGGTATGTGCCCATAACACCACGGGTGGTTTTCACTAATGGATGAATAAATTAAAAATTCTACTTTTTTGTTTTTTTCTTTTTTTTTTAATTTTTTGAAAATTGGGATACCCCGAGAACTAGGCATAGAATCTCTTAAGATGCAAGTATAGACTTGCTCTCAGATTTATCTAAGTAATACCAGTGACTAGACTACACCAAGACAGAGGATTTAATCTATATGAGCACAAAATTAAGCTAAATGGATGCAAGATTAAGCAAATTAAGTTAGATGGATGCAAGCAATGATTATCAAGCTATATGATTCTAATCAAGCTAACATGATTAAACTAATATGCAAGAAAGCTAAGATGCAATAATCTCAATACACAATATTCTCAATGACTCTAGAGCAAAAACAACATAATAACAATAAATCTCTAGGGTCCCTTTGATTGAGAGATGAAAGCCTGAATTTATAGAGAATCCAAAGAGAGACCAACAGTCAAGATTGATTAATGATGAGTGGTTGATATTCCTCAAAAGAAAGCACAATCCAGGTGAATTGAAATGATTGGATGCTTTCATTCAGTTTCAGAGGAGATTAAGATTGAGTTGATTTTGAGATAAATTCAATTAAAACCTGACTTAATGCATTTGGATTATAAGTTTGAGTTTGCATTGGAGATAAAATCAATTAATTTCATGCATTTGAGATAAAAATCAGTTAATTCCATGCATATTTATTTTATTTACTAAAGATTTATTTTATTAGAAAAAGCCATTTTAATGCAACTGAATCCTTTTCCTCAAGACTGCTTTGAGTTTAAATTTAGAGAAAATTATTTATTCAATTTAATTGATTTTCTTGCTTTTCTGAGATTTCTTCAACTTATCTCAAATCAATTCTTACATCAATCTTCATGCTCAGATTATCATCAATCCTGTAAGTTGTAAGACACAAACACTTCAATAAGTCATTGCATGCATGGTTAGACAGATATAATCAATGATTATAAAAACCATAACAAATCGACCTATTGCCTCCTACAAGATGCAAGTATAGACTTGCTCTCATACTTATCTAGGCAATACCAGTGACTAGACTACACCAAGATGAAGGATTTAATCTATATGAGCAAAAAATTAAGCTATATGGATGCAAGCAATGATTATCAAACCATATGATTCTAACCAAGCTAACATGATTAAACTAATATGCAAGAAAGCTAAGATGCAAGTATAGACTTGCTCTCATATTTATTTAAGCAATACCAGTTACTAGACTACACCAAGATGAAGGATTTAATCTATATGAGCAAAAAATTAAGCTATATGGATGCAAGCAATGATTATCAAACTATATGATTCTAATCAAGCTAACATGATTAAACTAATATGCAAGAATTAATACACAATATTCTCAATGAATCTAGAGCAAAAACAACATAATAACAATAAATCTCCAAGGTCCTTGATTGAGAGATGAAAGCCTAAATTTATAGAGAACCCAAAGAGAGACCAACGGTCAAGATTGATTAATGATGAGCGGTTGAGATTCCTCAAGAGAAAGCATAATCCGGGTGAATTGAAATGATTGGGTGCTTTGATTCAGTTTCAGAGGAGATAAGATTGAGTTGATCTTGAGATAAAATCAATAAAGTTTGATTTAATGCATTTGGATTATAAGTATGAGTTTGCATTGGAGATAAAATCATTTAATTTCATGCATTTGAGATAAAAATCAGTTAATTCCATGCATATTTATTTTATTTGCTCAAGATTTATTTTATTAGAAAAAACCATTTTAATGCAACTGAATCCTTTTCCTCAAGATTGCTTTGAGTTTAAATTTAGAGAAAATGATTTATTCAATTTAATTGATTTTCTTGCTTTTCTGAGATTTCTACAATTATCTCAAATCAATTCTTACATCAATCTTCGTGCTCAGATTATCATCAATCCTATAAGTTGTAAGACACAAACACTTCAATAAGTCATTGCATGCATGGTTAGACAGATATAATCAATGAATATAAAAACCATAACAAATTGACTTATTGCCTCCTACAAGATGCAAGTATAGACTTGCTCTCATATTTATCTAAGCAATACCAGTGACTAGACTACACCAAGATGAAGGATTTAATCTATATGAGCAAAAAATTAAGCTATATGGATGCAAGCAATGATTATCAAACTATATGATTCTAATCAAGCTAACATGATTAAACTAATATGCAAGAAAACAAAGATGCAATAATCTTAATACACAATATTCTCAATGAATCTAGAGCAAAAACAACATAATAACAATAAATCTCCAAGGTCCTTGATTGAGAGATGAAAGCCTGAATTTATAGAGAACCCAAAGAGAGATCAACGGTCAAGATTGATTAAAGATGAGCAATTGAGATTCCTCAAGAGAAAGCATAATCCGGGTGAATTGAAATGATTGGGTGCTTTGATTCAGTTTCAAAGGAGATAAGATTGAGTTGATCTTGAGATGAAATCAATAAAGTTTGATTTAATGCATTTGGATTATAAGTATGAGTTTGCATTGGAAATAAAATCAATTAATTTCATGCATTTGAGATAAAAATCAGTTAAAAAGGATTGATTTCATGCATATTTATTTTATTTGCTCAAGATTTGTTTTATTAGAAAAAGCCATTTTAATGCAACTGAATCCTTTTCCTCAAGATTGCTTTGAGTTTAAATTTAGAGAAAATGATTTATTCAATTTAATTGCTTTTCTTTCTTTTCTGAGATTTCTCAAGTTATCTCAAATTAGAAAAAGAAATATCTCAAGTTGATTTCTTTTCTCAATTTAATACCCTTTTTTTTCAAATTAATTCTCTTTTTGCAAATTAATTTCATTTTGATGATTTAATGGTAAATTTATTTATCAATTAAATATGCCAGGATATTTAATTAAATAAATAGGATAATTGATTAAAATGATTTACTTGGAATGACTAATTAATTAAATAAACATTTAATTAATTTAGAATGATTTATTTGCCATGTGACATTGATGATTTAAGAATTAATTAGTTAGATGCTCAAGATTGATTTAATTGTCTTTGGTTAGGACCTTGGTGATGTAGTCGAGATTAGGGGCACATGGTTTAGATGACCATTTTTAGGGTATTACATTTGCCCCTCTTTGAATTGATGTGCGAGCAATGCATTGATTCAAAGAATAGTTGATGTCTAATAGATATCAGTTATGAACTTGATGGATCACAAACCGATGAAGAGTGAGATGTTCAGCTTGATTTGAAGCGATGAAACTGAATAGATTGATTAAAGCAATGTCGATCCTGAACTTGATTGAACTAGGGCCGATGAAGAGAGAGATATTTCAATCAATTGAGCAAAGAGATAATACCGATTTCAAACTTGATTGAACAAGAACCGATTAGCGAAACAGAATGTCCAACTTGAGTTGATGTGATGATACTGAACACTGATTTGAAGATTGATTGAGATGAGGACAAAAAATGATATGCCCCTAGTGATTGTGTTTATTTGACATCAAAGATTATCAACTTGATATGATGTGATGTAGTTAAGATTCCCCTAGCAACAAGGTTTTAGTTAATTTGATTTGATTGATATTTGATTAATCTTTGATTGAAAATATTTTCTACTCGAATTTTGATGAAGATTTGAAAACTTTCTCAACTTTCTGATGATGTAATCACTAATAATGTTGATGTAATGAGTATGCCCCCTCGGGAGTGAAATCAAAAGATAGTGAGATCGTAGTGATTTTAGGTAATTTTGTTTTAATAAAATGATTTATCGATGATAATATGAGTACGAAGATTGATGTAATAATTTATTTGAGATAAGTTAAAGAAATTCGGAGTTGATGCGGAAAAGATTTGAGCGCAAAATGATGCAAAAAATTGACCTGAAGATGAAAGTGCCAAGTGGTCAACATTATGAGAATTTGACTAGAAAAATGATGTCAGATTTCGATTTCGATTCCGAAAATAGACTTAGGATAGTCAATTTAGCTAAGAGTACAAATTTTGTGGCAATCGGAGAAATTTTGAAAATTATGATGATCATTTCAAATTCAAGCTTTTATTCAAAAGACGAAGAGAACATGTTATCATACTGAAATTACTTGAAATGCACAAAGCTTAGAATGAATGCAACCTAAAACTTAGTCACTAGATCTGGTATGCTTATTTATCATCACTGAGTGTTTTAAAATGTTGGAGATAGACATAAGCACCAAGGCATGAAGAGTCAGGATGACATGAATATCCTGCCCTTTTGATTTACCAAGTGAACATAAGCACCAAGGAAGAAAGAGCCAAGATGACCTAAATGCAAGTCATTTAAGAGGGGTGTCATATGTGGACTTGGGTAGGTGTGAAGAATTTAAAATTGGAAGAAATATTAATGAGGATTAATTAGCCTAAATCAATTAATTAATTAAGTGCTAAATGATTGATTTAGTGGGAGGATTTGTAGGAATCAAGAATATTAGTTAATTAATTGGGAATTAATTAACTAATTTGGATTAGAGGAATATTTGGATATTTTTTATTAATAAAAGCAGCAAAACAAGGGTGTTGGCCCTTTATACAAATAGCCCATAGGCAACTAAACTTTTTTAGCAAAACAAGGGTGCTGACCCTATACAAACCCAAGTCGAACAAACCATTAAAAGCAAGTCACAAGACCATTGTTAAAGGCAAAGGCAAAATAGACCTTCGACAACAAACTAGTAGAACCACTAGGAACCCTTTGAAAGAGTGGGAAGAACACCCACCACTCGAGGGGAAGAAATACCTTTACTCCTACAATAAACAGCAGTCCAAGCAATACTATTAGGACCATCTTTACAAGTGGGATCAAAGGGGGGAGTCCCATTAGAAGGTGTGCCAACACATGGAGCAGAAGGTTTTTGCATAACAGGAGCAATAGGTGGAGCAAAAGGTTGTTGTAGAACAGGAGCAGCAGGAGTAACCACAGGGCTAGAGGAGGCCATATCAGTAGCACCCAGGGGGACCGAGGAGGCTGCAATTATAGTAAGAGGTACAACCTCATCCCAGAAAGAGTCATCATCAGCATGTGAAGAGTTATTAGAGTCATCAAAATCAGAAGCTTTGACAGTCAAATAATCACTATTGGCATCCTTCCACCAAGTAGCAGTACCTTTACGATGTGAAAGAGAGCAATTTGTAGCTAAATAGCCAGTTGAGAAGCATTTGTGGCACTGAAAGGGGATGCCCTCATAATCCAATGATTGGCTAAAGTGGGATGTTTGGCTAAAGTGGGACTTTCATTTATTAAAATAAATCAAACCTTAGAAGAAATAGTGGGATATATACTTAATCAATAAATAAATTATATAGAAGGGAGAATAATTAATTAAATATATTTTAATTAATTATTTTAGAAGAATGAAGGGGCAATTTGATATTTGTTTCCATGTTGATCTCTAGGTCTTCTTGCACTTTCCATTTCTATGTTTTTAGATTACAAC